>NC_058416.1:8520495-8626142 GCF_002201575.2 Neomonachus schauinslandi
GTGGGGCTCGATCCCAGAACCCTGGGTTCATGACCTGAGCCGAAGGCAGACGCTTAACGACTGAGCCACCCAGGCGCCCCTAAACAAATTTTTTTTTAAAGATTTTATTTATTTGACAGAGACACAGCAAGAGAGGGAACCCAAGCAGGGGGAGTGGGAGAGGGAGAAGCAGGCTTCCCGCTGAGCAGGGAGCCGGATGCGGGGCTCTATCCCAGGACCCTGGGATCACGACCTGAGCCGAAGGCAGACTCTTAACGACTGAGCCACCCAGGCGCCCCTAAACAAAAATTTTTAAAGACTGAGAGAGCCTATTGAAAAAAATTATAAATCAAAATATTAAATGCAAATATACGAGAAGTAATCACAGGCTCATTTTCTAAAAAATAATGTAAAGACACATACACCAAGAAAAAATAGGTTATTTGCTCTCTTGGGATTCTACCTTTGAAAATATCAAAGCTTTCCCATTAAAATATTCTCCTTGCCCCCGAAACTTAAATATAGGGCTGTATTAAAATAGGTATTTTGATTCTTGACTCAGAAACAAAAGAACAAAGATTGTGCATCTATTTGTATAGATCTTGTACATATTATATTTTCAACCTGAAAAGGGTATTTTTCAAGGATTTATTAACTCACAGGTCTAGAAAAATTATCAAGCTGACACTTAGAATATTTCCTTGTTTCTATTCTATAAAATGTCTTAGTTATACAGCTTCCTTCCCCCCAGAAAATTATCTCCAAAAACTGGAAATAGACCGAATGATTTTTAAAATATTTCCAACACAAAATTTTCTAATCCCGTTGCCATGATAACGTGTTTTTAAATACTTGGAATGAAGTTAAGAAGGGAATCTACCTTATTTAAGGGAGAACTAATATTTTTCATTCAAGAAAATATTTCTGAATCATGTGGCATGTGGCAGATAATGTTCTAGGTGTTGGTCAGAAAGCAGTGAACAAGACAAATGATATTCTTGACCGCATGGAGCTTACAATCCAGATATAGATATCCTATCCGTATCTATAAACCATATATGTGTGTATAATTACTATTTTACCAAAACAGTGAAAACAGTGCATCCACAAAAAATAGGAAAAGACCATTAGTATTTTGGTATTTGTTTATGTTTATTGCTGTTAGTTCATTTGTAAGGTAATATAAGTTGTCAGAAGACATAAAGCTCATTACCTGACTTTGTTTTAAATATGCAAATTGTAAAATGGCTAAAAGAAAAGTTCCTAGAAAAATATTAGGGGCATTCTTATAATGATTTGATTTTATTTAATAGAAAACCCTATTCAAAGTCTATTTCTCTATGAAGTAAGTTGAGCATACTTTACTTGCTTTAAAGTTTTCCACAATATCCGTAAACATGGCAAAATATCTGCGGAGCCCGTAGACATTATCTTGATTATTGTAAATAACTGTCTATATCTGATGGTGATTGAAGTGGTATCTTTTTTAATTTGTTTTCAGAAATGGCATAGTTTTTCTTGAAACTTTACTCTCTTTACCCTTTTCTATGTGAATTTCAGTACAACTTTACTCTCTTTACCCTTTTCTATGTGAATTTCAGTGCAACTTGACAAATTCTCTGCAGATTTCTATTGCCATTTTGATTGGAGATGTATAAATTTAAAGATTTCTCCAGAGAAACATGACATTGTTATTATAATGCATTATCCATGAATGCAAGATAGCTCCTAATACTTAGGAACAGAAAATTCATTTATGTTCTTTTTATATAAATGGCCTGTACATTATCTTGGATAGATATTTTGTCAGTGTATAATAGCAAAATTATCTTTTTTTTAACCAGTATTTACTTTTTTCTTTGCATTCTTATTATACATTCTTGCTTTACAGAGGTAGGTCACTGAATAGCAGATTTACTGGCTGTTTTTGTTGTTCTTTTGTTGCTGAACTTGTTGGGAGGTTTGATGCTGAACTTGATGGGAGGTTTGATGCTTCACTGTGAAGAACAATATATTCATTTTTTGTCTTTTTTTTTTAATTCAGACACAGTTAACATACACTGTTATTTAGGTGTGCAATATGATGAATTCAACAATTCTATACATTTCTCACTGCTCATGTGAAGAATGATATTTGATATAAGCCTCAAGTAGAGATTCCAACTGGGGAAAGAAAGTCCTTTTATGTTCCTAGTTTTCATCGTGAATAGGGTTAATATTTTTAAGTTGTTTCATCATTTTTTCTGTAATAACCATACTGTTTTTTTCTCAGTTGGAGTGGTGAAATAAATTAATATATTTCTGATAGAGAACCTTCCTTGAATTCTGAGAATAAATACCATATGGTCATGATGAATGTTTTATAACACTTCTAGATTCTATTTGCCAAGATCATCACTTAGGATTTTTGTAATCATAATCCTAGATTAATCTATAATTCTCATACTATTTTCATCAAGTTCATTTCAGTCATTTATTGTCTCATAAAATGTGTTAGGGAATGTGTTCTTTTGAACTTCTCTTTAAGCATTTTTAAAATCTGTTTCTTAAGGTTTTGCTAAACTCATCTGTAAAACTCTGCTATAAAACTTGGTTTAGCTGTTTCAAGAAGGAAGAAGGAATTTGATGCATGAGTGAAGTATTTAATAATAATTATCAGGTTTCTTTTTGACTTTTTTATGGAGTACTGGAAATGATATTCTAGAAAATTTCAATTATCTAGATTTATAACTTTAATGGATTAAAATTTTTCAGAATCTTCACTTGGATTTATGTCAACTATAACTGTAGTTATATTCTGTTTTTAAATTTTTAAGTTACTTGGGTGTGTTCCCTCTTTTTTCTTAATTGACTAGGTAACAGTCCTTTGATTTGATGAGACATTTGGGGACTTCTGGTTTATCTTGAATGTCTTTC
Organism: Neomonachus schauinslandi; assembly: GCF_002201575.2. Taxonomy (NCBI): domain Eukaryota; kingdom Metazoa; phylum Chordata; class Mammalia; order Carnivora; family Phocidae; genus Neomonachus; species Neomonachus schauinslandi. The sequence goes on from NC_058416.1 coordinate 8,523,391, forward strand.
TCCTTCCCCCCAACTTTGCTCTATAAGGAGTGACTTTGGTTGTTGTCACTCTTAGGGTCATGTTCCAGGCCTCATGGCCCACTTTTGCATCCGGGACAGGCAAAGCCCTAATTGTAGCTAGACTGCTGTTCTGGCCAGTGGAGAGTTTTACTTGTATGCTGAACATGCCTATGTTTCTTAATGACTTAGTAAAAAGGGGTCTTATTTCTTCTATGTTCAGGACAGAGAAAGGACAATGAATACATAATCTTTTTTTTTTTAAAGATTTTATTTATTTATTTGACAGAGAGAGACATAGTGAGAGAGGGAACACAAGCAGGGGGAGTAGGAGAGGGAGAAGCAGGCTTCCCGCGGAGCAGGGAGCCCGATGTGGGGCTCGATCCCAGGACCCTGGGATCATGACCTGAGCCGAAGGCAGACACTTAACGACTGAGCCACCCAGGCGCCCCATTGAATACATAATCTTACAATATTATCTTGACAAGGATTGCTTACATATTCTTATGTCAGCAATCATTTTACATATGAATGTAAAAATTATTTGTCTTATTAGATTTTAGCATAATGTCTAAAATACTATTTTGTCACATTTGGTTTATGTTTTTATTCAGCCAGAATCATAAAAGGATTGGATATGTAATTAGACTACCAAACACTTCCATTTTCCTAGATAAATGATGGTCCATAGGCAGCAGTTTGGAAAATATAATTTATTGTGCTGAAACAATAACCTCATATAGTGGTATCTAAGCGACCTATAAAAGTTAATGCAATTTCAGAGGTGTCTAATGTAGTCCCAAAGAAGAGCTAAGAGAAAGTGGGTCTTTTTGTAAGCAAACCTCTATATCCTAAAGAATACTGGGGGTAAAAATGATTCAGAAACAGGGACCAAAGGACCATAATAACAGAATAATTCAATTTTGCAAATTGCTTCATGCATATAAAATCAAGCAATTGTGCCTGTGAGTGGTGTTTCATTTTATTTATTTAAAAAATGTATGACAATTTTTAAAAACTATTTATGATTACAATGTACAATATTAGAACAGTTCACTTAAAATTTCTTTTAAATGCTTTCAAATATATTTTCTCATTTGATCACCATTACAATTCTGTGACAGAGTATAAATGTTTCTAAATGATACACACACACACACACACACACACACAGAGCTAAATTGGGCAAGTGCATTTTCCACATTGTATATGAGTCTTCCCAGTTTTAAACGTCTTAAACAGTTATTCTGTTTATTCCAACGTATATATACACATACAAAGATCTTCATTTCTTATGTGATAAGATAATGGACAAATGCGAACACTCTAAAGATTTAGAATTTTTTGACATATCTTAATGTTAGCTAACAGGAGATTTCCTTTTTACTATAAATTGGTTTTTAAAAATCTATGTCATTTTCATTTTGAGTGAAATTCAAAATTCTTATTTGTAGTGAATGCAAATATGGGATAAAGAAAGAGACCCAATATATAGCTTAAAGAATTCCAGTGGTGACAAAGCATCCAAAATGGAATGTCATTCTTTAACATTCAGTGAAATGTAAGGAGAATTGTCAATTGTACCTTTTAGTAGTATAATTTCATAAGAAATCACAAAAGGAAAGAAAGTATATGTATCACTGTTTTAAGAATTCTTTTGAAAGGTGAGAGAACTATTGCTATATGATAATAAGTAAAACAATTCAATATAAGGCTTAAGTTACATTAAGTGTAATAAGAAATTCATTTTTTTAAATAATGAGAACTGTCTGAATATAGAATATAATTCCTTGTGAAATAGTGAGTTCCCCAGGACTAGAAGGATATTAGTGCAGGTGACGTTATCAGAGGGATTATTACATCAACATGATTTTGAGTAGGTCATCTTGGTGGTTTTTTCTAGTTTCAATTCTCTAAGATTTTTTTGAAAATTTTGGATCTCTATTGAACCTCCAAGTATTGATTTTGAAAACTTTCTTTCTGAAGTTAAATATATTTCTTCATTAATTCAATGACCATGTGCGTAACTCCTATTATATACCATATAGAAGCAGTGGACATACAGTGATAGATAGGGACATCTCTGTCCTCAAGATGCTTACACCTGGCAGAAAATATAGATGTTAAAGAAAAGCATATACCTATATACAAGTAGGAACTCACACTTGGTATGTGGCTAGACTTAAAATATCAGGTTGCTGTGAGTTTAAGAGTAAAGTTCAGTGTGATCGCAAAATGCCTCACCAGGGAAGTGACACTTAAGTTGTCACCTAAAATAAGAGAAAGAAGTCAGGGGAAGAATGATGAGGGTAATGCCATGGCCATAAAAAATAGACTGCGCTAAAATATAGTTACGGGTAGAGCTTTGCAGGTTCAGGAAATTTAAAAAAAATTAATGCTTCTGAAATATAAAGGGGGGACAAAGAAGTGCGAAGAAAATTTCAGAGGCTTACATCATCCCAAGTTTTATAGGTCATTGTAAGGAGTTCAAATATTCTAAGTTTAATGAGAAGCTATTGAAAAGTTTTCACCTGGAGAGTGACATAATATAAATCGTGTTTCTAGAATCCTGTTCTTTACTGTAGAGGATGTTCTGGAACTGGAGACGGAGGTTGGAAGCTAGTGCAGGAATGCAGGGAAGAGAGAATAATGTTCTAGACCTGAGTAGTAGCAGAGTGCTGGAGAGGAGGTTTAAAGTTCCAAAGAAGATTTAATTGAATTTTCTGATTTGTTAGGGGAGGGGCTGAAGTGATGTCAAGAACTTAATACTTTCTGAACAAGACAAACTAGCTGGCATCAGATTGATCCAAGGGTTGTGAACAATTATAAATCTGGGACAAACATGTATAAAATCACATTTGAAAGCAATGGACTATACTAGGAATTTTAGGAGAGGAAAGTCCATGAAGGGAGACCCACATTAACCCTGGATTTCTCACTGGGGAAATTTTTCAAAATGCTGCCCAGACCATTAGACCAGACAAAGAGCACTTGCCTCGCCGAGTGGAGAAAATGCGATCAGAGTCCCATAGGGGCTGTGGAAGTGCCTGGGAGCTGAATGGCAAAATCTCAGAGAATAGAAAAGAATAGAGAAGTGCTCTAAACACCTGCACGGACATGCTCTCGGCCCCCTGATGGTTCCTAAGCTGAATATGTGCAAAGCAAGATTCTAGAAGGTCAAGCAGAAAAGCAAGCGAAGGGTTTCAGAGGTCTCACAGTAATGGAAAAATGTTGAAGGTCCTTCCCAGGCATGCTGGAGAGACCTTGGTGCACACATCAGGCTCCAAGGCACTAGAAACACTATTCTCTACAAGTAAAAATATGCCCTAGTAGTAAAGGCTCTGCTCTAACAGGATAAATGAAAATATATCTGTGCTAAAATGGATTAAAACCAAGCGTCAACAGTGTCTTAGTCTATTCGGGCTTGCTAGAACAAAATACCACAACTGGGTAGCTTATAAAGAACAGAACTTGCTGATGTGGCTTATAAAATGAACCTTATAAAATTTGAGGGCTGTATGAGATACACTTAAATTTGAGTAAGTCATAATTTAAGTGATAATTCTGCATTTAACTATTTGTAAGCAATGTACTGTATTATGCTATTGACATACAGAATTTCCTTTCCATACAATGAATTTTTTTTCAAAAAACAGACATCCCAGAAAGTCACTGATAATTATAAAACAATTGGAACAGTGTTAAGACCAATAATATTTCAGTACCGATGTAAGCAATCACAGAATTTCATTTACATGCTCAAATTTTAGAGGGATGACTCTAGAGCCAGAGCTTTAAAGAGAACGATGGTGGGTAATGTGTGGCTTGGGGTGGAAAATGACCATTGTAAGTAGTCCAGGTGGACCCTAAAGATGACTATAAAGGACTATAAAATTTTAAAAGGTGATCACAACACTTCCCAAACATGAGTGATGAGATTGTCATTTTGCAGGCCTCCATCTTCCCCACTTCAGTCCTTGAAAAGGCAAAGGTCAGTGGAATAAGAATAGTTTAACAGGGAAAATGTATTTTCACTCTATATGTTAGCAATATTCACTAAGTATTGGGGAGAATATATTGCTGACAAGAAATAATGGGAAAACCTGTAATAACGTGATATCCAAAGTCTTATTCCAATGATTTTCCTTAATTATTGACCCAGAGAATTCCATTACACATAAGTAAAACATAATAAGTATAGACAATCTTTCATAAACTCATTAAGTAGATCATTTTTTAAAACATTATTGTGAAGATTATTAAAATTAATGTATGTGAAGACATTGGTTTGCTGGCTTAATACATAGTCAAAAAGAGTGGTCACTATTCATTCCTTTAACTTATTTTCCCAGGGATCCTCTTGTGTCAACAGTCTCTTTGTCAAGTTTCATCTTTATGCTGTCTATTCTTAATTTTTTATTATGTTAATTATAAAGTAAGTGCCAGAGACTATTCCGGTTCTTATATTATTTCCAATCTTCATAACAACCACAAAATCAGTAGTATTACATTTTTTTTATTTTTTTTTATTTATTTATTTGAGAGAGAGAGAATGAGAGCACATGAGAGGGGGGAGGGTCAGAGGGAGAAGCAGGCCCCCGCTGAGCAGGGAGCCCGATGCGGGACTCGATCCCGGGACTCCAGGATCATGACCTGAGCCGAAGGCAGTCGCTTAACCAACTGAGCCACCCAGGAGCCCATAGTATTACATTTTTTAAAAAAGAATTTGTCCAAGACCAAATAACAGTAACTTCTAGAATTAAAATTGAAATTAAGCTGAAATCTTTCACTTGAGCCTGCCGTAGATAATGTAAAATAAAGCTATTTCGAAGGGTTACAGCCAATGATATGTGAAATTTAAAAACATGTGAGTGTTCTCCTACTAAAAATGCCTAGAAGTATTATAATCTGCCAGAAAGCCATCTAGTTAACTTAGTTCATTCAGAATAAACTATGACTATATTTTTTTGCTTTTTTCCTTTTAAAATTATTGTCCTTTGAAATAGCTTTATGTGGGATAGAGTTTGTATAAAAGTAAATCTTGCTTTTTCTCAAATGTTTATTACTATTTGTAGAAGGAAGGAATTTAAATATCTTTGACTCAAAGGTTACTTCTGTACTTTCCAATATGGTAGCCCTTAGCCGCATATGGCTATTAAGCAACAGTGATGTGGCTGGTACAGATACAGATGTGCTGCTTGAAGTATAAAATACCTTTTAAAAATTGCAAGTACCTCATTTTTAAATTGAGGTATAATCAACATGTAACTTATTAGTTTCAGGTGTATAACATAACGATACGATATTTGTTCTATTACAAAGTGACCACCACAATCAGTCTAAGTAATATCTGTCACCATAGTTACACATTTTTTTTCTTGTGATACCTTAAGATCTACTTTCAACAAAGAAATGCAAGACAGTATTATTAACTATAGTCACCATGCTGAACATCATATCCCCATGAATTATTTATTTTAATAACTGGAAGTTTGTACTTTTTGATCCTCTTCACCCATTTTGCAGACTTCCATCTCCTGCCTGTGGTAATCATGATCATGTGCTCTGTATCTCTGAGCTCAGTTTGTTTGTTTAGAGACCACATATAAGTGATGTAACAGTTCCATTTTCTCTACATCTTCGCAAATACTTGTTATTTCTTCTCTTTTTTATAATACCCATTCTAACTCCTGTGAGGTGATATCTCATTGTGATTTTGATTTGCATTTCTGTGATAATTCATGATCTTGAGCATCTTTTCATGTGTCTATTGGCCATCTATGTCACCTCTGGAAAAATGTCTATTCATGTCCTTTGCCCATTTTTTAATTGGGTTATTTGGGATTTTTGGTGTTGTATAAGTTCTTTATATATTTTGGATATTAACCCTTTATCAGATACATCTTTACAAATATCTTCTCCCCTTCAGGAGGTTGCTTTGTCATTTTGTTGGTTTCCTTCACTGTGCAAAAGCTTTCTTATTTTGGTGTAGTCCCAGTAGTTTATTTTTGCTTTTGTTTCCCTTGCCTGAGGGGACATATCTAGAAAAATGTTTCTGTGGATGATGTCAGGAAAATTACTGCCTGTGCTCTCGCCTAGGATTTTTATGGTTTCAGGTATCACATTTAGGTCCTTAATCCATTTTGAGTTTATGTATGGTGTAAGCAAGTGGTCCAGTTTCATTCTTTTGCATGTAGCTGTCCTGTTATTTTTTTGTTTTGTTTTGCTTTTGAGTCATATGAGGGTTTTTTTAATTGTATATTTTGGATGTTGACCTCTTATCAGATACATGATTTGCAAATATTTTTCTCCCATTCTGTAGGTTGACTTTTCATTTTGCTGATGGTTTCCTTTCCTGTGCAGGAGCTTTTTAGTTTGATGCCATTCTACTTGTTTATTTTTGCTTTTGGTGCCAGATACAAAAAAAAAAATCATTGCCAAGAACAATGTCAAGGAGCTTTCTCCCTATGCTTTCTTCTAGGGGTTTTATGGTTTCAGGTATTACATTCAAGTCTTTAATCCATTTTGAGTTGATTTTTGTATATGGTGTAAGATAGTGGGCCAGTTTCATTCTTTCGCGTGTGGCTGTCCAGTTTTCCCAACACCATTTTTTGGAGAGATTACATATACTCTTGCTTCCTTTGTCATATATTAAGTGACCATTTATGTGTGGAATATTTCTGAGCTCTCCATTCTATTCCACTGATCTCTATGTCTGTTATTATGCTAATACCATACCATTTTGATTGCTATTGGTCTAGAATATAATTTGAAATCAGATAACATGATGTCTCCAGTTCTGTTCTTTTTTCTCAATATGGTTTTGGTTATTTGAGGTCTTTTGTGGTTCCACACAGATTTTAGAATTTTTTTTTCTACTTCTGGGAAAAATTCCTTTGAAATTTTGATAGGGGTTGCATTGCATCTGCAGATTGCACTGGGGAGTATGGACATCTTAACAATATCAGTTCTTCCAATCTCTGAGCACAGAATATCTTTCCATTTATTTATCTCATTTTTTATATTTATTGAATGCTGATAATGATATATTGGATATGTTAGGTTAAACAAAATTATTATTTTGTTTATCAATATATATTGATAAAAAATATATATATATTGATATATAAATATATCAATATTACAGTTAATTTCATCGACTTCTTTTTTCCTTTTTTTAATGTGGCTCATATCTGGCTTACATTGTATTTCTGTTGCCCAGTGTTGTTTAAAACTTTAGTTTTCAGGGAGCCTCGGTGGCTCAGATGGTTAAGCCTCTGCCTTTGGCTCAGGTCGTGATCCCAGGGTCCTGGGATCGAGCCCCACATCAGTCTCCTGGCTCAGCAGGAGGCCTATTTCTCCCTCTCCTTCTGCCTCTCCCCCTGCTCATGCTCTCTCTCTCTCTCTCTCTCTCTCTCTCTATCTCTGTGTCTCAAATGAATAAATAAAATCTTAAAAAAAAAAACTTTAGTTTTCAATGGTAGAAATTGAGTGGGAGAAAATGGATATTTTTCTGATCAGCTCCTTTTCAGAGAACTTTAAATATCCTTTAGTGATGCAAATCTGCTGATCTAATCTGTTGTAGAAGCCTCAGGGAAAGTCCTAGAAATAAAAGATTATTCTGCACATTGAACAATTTTTCTGTATTTGTGTTAAGGGTAATTTATTACACTGTTTTATTATCAACTATTCTGTGTTGGTAATGCACTGGATTAAATCCCAAGTAACATTTAATTGACCTGTAGCAACCACAGCACAATTCTGAGCACAAGCCTCTGAAAAAACATGTCAGTTGATTGTCTTTGTACAACATTTACACATTTATAGCGATAAAAGACTCAAAGTACAGAACTTGGATTATTATAAGATAGTGTAGAAATTTTGGTGCAAAGCACACCATAATCAGAGCCAAGTAGGAAGCCTTTAACACATAGGGTCTGAAGTCAACTGTGTGTACGCCATATATCCTGAAGTAGTTCATATTCTTTTTCTTCCTTGCCAAGAGTTCCCGTTAGAACAGGAAGAGAGAATTACTTTGGCAGAAAAGGATAGAGAGCAAAGGTGGAAAGTGGAAATCATTCATTTGGCAATATAAGAGCTGCCAAATAAAATGAGGCACACTCTTCTGAAATGGTGAAGAAAAATTGCAAGTAAGAGAGAAAGCAGACAAAGTAAATAGGGATTTATGTGGGACAGAGCTAGAGAGAAAAGAAACCAAAAACTCGGGGCATCTGGGTGGCTCAGTTGGTTAAGCGGTTGCCTTCGGCTCAGGTCATGATCCTGGGGTCTTGGGATCAAGCCCCGCATCGGGCTCCCTGCTCAGTGAGGAACCTGCTTCTCCCTCTCCCTCTGCCTGCCACTCTCCTTACTTGTGTTCTCTCTCTATCTCTCTGTCAAATAAATAAATAAAATCATTAAAAAAAAAAAAAAGAAACCAAAAACTCAGATCATGCTTGAGCTGGCCACTCAGACCCTGCCGCCTCCTGACACACACTCTATTCTCTCTCCATACCAAAAATATTACACTGCATTTTTTTCCTACTGAAATGTTTTAAGATTGTGCACTGTTTAATAGGTATTTTAATAGGAAGGTGTCAGAGCATTTCAAGTATGACTAACATAGTGCTGCAAAATTGCTACAGAGCCCATTGCTTGAAAATCAACAGCTGGAACAAATTTTATTCTTATCTCTAGCCCCTGTGAGTCACTGTCTAAATTGTCAAGGTAACTGTCATTTTTATTATAAGTTTGAGGTAGTCATGTTTCCTCTATTCCATTTGGATCACATATTATGAATGCTACAAAATGTTTAGAAAATGAATTCATAATAATGTAGGTAACCCTACCTGAATAAATATCTCCTCATATAAGAAAAATTAAATAGACAAAACAGAAAAAAAAAAATAAACAGCAAGGACATGTAATGAAAGAAAACTATCATATCAGGAAAGGAAATAGTATTGTTAGAAGTCGGAAAGAATAAAGTAAGCATTCAAAGAAAACCTAAATTTTGAAATTATGTGTGTGTGAGAGAAAGAGAGTGTGTGTGTTTATTCTTTTAGGCATCTCCTACAAGATGCAATGTGAAATGGCCTTTATGATGAAGGCATGAGACATTATAAGGAAAGGTTGTGTGCAGCGAATGGCTAAAATGAAAATAGACAAATGTAAAAGGAAATCTGTAAAGCTGATTTTAAAATTGTTTTGAATGCAGAGTACGAGCAGCCATGAGAATATAACAAACTGGAAAAGCTTTCCCAGAACTCAGGGGAAAAGAAATCTAAGAGTTGAAAATGCTGGGTGAGAATATCACTGACTAACACAGTGAGCAAAACAGAAAGGGCAAATGTGTACTGGCTTGCTGAAGGGATGACGAATGATCAAGAGGTGGAAAGAAAACACAGAGAAAACGAAAACACAGAGGAAAAATATTGCATTCAAAGCTTCCTCCACTGAAATGTAAAGACTTGAGCACACACACATGTAATTTTTACAATGACATTAAATTTATTAACTCATGTTTGCAATAGGATATATTCTGTTCTCATTTTAATTAGTTGCAAGGCTAATTTTAGTACTTGGGCAGAAAAAAAAACAAAACAAAACTATACTTCCAAGGGGCAAACATTAAAATGATGGTGGTATTGCTTCTGTAACACCAAGATAGTAGGATTATGTTTATCAAGGGCAAAATGTTATGAACTTAGAATTCTGTGCATTCCAAGTTGTTCTTCATGTGTGGAAGGATAGGACCTGCTTATTATTCTTGGAGAAAAATACTGAAATATTAAGAGTTCAAATAAAAGTATTTTATAGATTTTTATTTAAAAAATTCAAAAACCAAAAACATTTAAAAATACATATATGGTCAAAAAATAAAAATAGTGACTCTAATCCCCACTAAAAATAATAATAAACATGATTTGGGAGTATAAATCTTATGAGAAGTTTAAAAGAATATGAGATTGTAACTTTGTTTAACTGGGAGGAAAGGATTAAAAAAGTACTCAAGGAACTGTACCATACACACAAAAAGACTTCAAAAGTGACAAATTTGAGGATTCATCAAAACTGTTATGTAGGTTGACAACTTGTGAACATCATGAAGGATTAATCATTAATTTAAATCTAAAGCATAACAGTTACAAACTGAAAGGGTAAAATAAAATTTAATAACACTCTGAATTTATATTTACTGTTAACATATTTTTACTCAGGTAATTTCTAGAAGAGCAGGAAGAACAAAGGGCAAACATAAGGTAAACAAGTTTTCATATGGGGGGGTATTTTAAAATGTAATTTTATTCTTAACCTTAATTACAGGGATGTAATTAAGAGATTCCAGATTTTAAAAATAAATGACTCTTAGTAGAAACAAAATCAAGATCTATAGCTCCCAAACCAAGGGCAGAGGACAAAACATAAAACCAGTGCCATACAGCATAATCCCTACAGGAAAACAGAATGCATAGAGAACATCAGGCATGCAAAAGTAATAAAGAAAAGAAAGCATACTAATTTTTTATTTATGATGTTGTTAATATTTTAAACCCTTTTATGAAAGATACAACTCTCAGATTAAGTTAAAGTAATACCCATTTATATTCTGTGTCAAAGAGGCACAGGACTGAATCTGGAAGAATGGGAGATGCCAATTTGACTCAGACCCTGTGCAGCTGCTCATCTCTGACTTGCATCCGGCCTCTTTTTCCTCCAGACGGCCCCTCCCCGCTCTGTAATAACACAACGTTGTGGGCACAACGTTGTGACCACGTAGAGGTCACATTTCAACTTCTACCAGAATCCTGGGAGTGCAAACCAGTGTGGGATCACATGGCCAATGAACTGGGTAGTGCAGTGGAAATAAAATGCAGACTTGGCTCCTTGGCAGTGGGAGGGTCGGGGCTGGAGGGGTGCGGGGGTGGGGGTTGGGGTGGGTGGTCTATTTCCCTGTAGCAGGTCCTAGCTCAGCCATCTTTGAGTCCTAAATGGAATCTGTGTGTGCCTCCCTGTGGCTTTCATTCCTAAGCAGCCCTTCTAACCTGAGGGCTTAGTGAATTTAAGGGGAATAGTATTTGTCATTTGCCTGTCTCAAAGTCTCCATGGTTGGGAGAGAGATATGACTTGAGTATATAGGCATCCGAGAGTAGGAGAGCTCTCTTCTCACAACTCCTCAGTCTAAGAGTTCTTTGAGATCTCAACACACTGTTAGAGCAGAGCCTGTCGGGCATTCCATCAGCATCTGGTTTGCTAAAGCTGAATGGCTTCAGTATCCTTCCATGAGCTGCTGAGGGTACAAAAAAATCATATCTAAAATGTGGTCAAGAATAGTATTTTAATTAGAAGAAAGAATAATGCGATAGGGATGAAATCAGAATATGAAAATTACATTTTGTTAACTAGAAAAATTCACCGAATAACCTTAAATTTGATGGGACTCCTCTTCAAAATATGAGATAATACATCAGCCCACACCAAGGCTACTGCCAACAACAACTAGGAAAAAATGGCCAAATTCAAAAGCCGTTTTTTTAAAGGCATCTGAAATGTGTAGGTGCAGCAGAGGTAGACGGACTACAACTTCAGAGAGAAGAGAGCAATTCAGATCTGATCTGACAAGCACCAGTCACTCCTTATTTTCTATTTCCCTGGAGAATCAGCTAATTCTGATGAAGGCTTGGCTCCAACAGAGAACCATTACTGGGTGGGGATGGGGAGGAAGCAAGCAATGCTGTTAGGGACTCCACATGGCTGGGATGACAAACTCAAGACTTGAGGGCCAGCTTCCCAAGACATTCCTGAGTTCTCAGGCTGTTGGGTAGGCTAAAGAGTTAAGCTAAAAGCTTCCGAAAAGAAAAGACTCTCCCACAATCCCACCAGAGACAAAGCCCTGGAAATAGAGCAAGCAAGAGACGACAGCCTGGGAGGAAGCCAAGATTTACCCATGGACCCTACCAATCCAGGTGCAGCTAGAAACATGAGAATAGCAGAGGTTGAAATCAACAAACAAGAAAATGCTGGTTAAGAGGAAAGAAACAAAAACAACACAGGGAAAAATAAAAGTAAATATTTACCTATTCACGGAGGTCAGAAAGAACGTTGCATTCATAAGACATAAAGACATTTAAAATAATAAACAACTGGAGACAGCTTAAGTTAAAAATAGCGTAAAATTTGTATCTTGCATAGTGTTATTTTTATTAAGTGACTAGTGATATATATAAATGGATAGGTAAACACAAAAGATAAAAACAAGGAATTTAGGAATGCTGGAAAAGGGACATTCCCAACTGATAGAGCTGTACCCAAACAGAGATCCCTCCCAATGGTAAACAATACCATTGTTTATTTGGAATTAAGTGGTTGAACAGTAAGGTAGTCTGAAGAAAAAAAAAATGCGTACTTACAAAAATATACAAGTAAATAAAAATAAGCAATGATTAAGTTAAAAAGAACCAACATGCCAGACACTTAATTATAGTCCACCCGTAGGCTCTGCAGGAAACAAGTTGAACATTCTCCTGAAAGTGTAATTCATTTGACTCTGAATTTGTTATATACTCGGTTGTCATGAAGAGATAGAAGAGGTGTGGAGATTGGGGCATTTAAGAGTTCAAGCTAGATCTTCATCTAGTGTAGTGAATTCTCAAGAGATATTATTAAAAAAATAGTAGGAAAAGCATATGCTATAGAAACATGAAGATAAGTAGCGGGAAAAACACTTAACATATTTAAAAGCAGTTGCCTCTGGGGAATGAACCTTTGGTTAAAATGAAATCTATTAGAAAATTTCATAAAATCGATTATAACACTGTATGTTTACAACTGGAATGAAAATAAAAAATTAGAAAAAAATTTCATAATGTTAAATGTTATAATTTATAGCTTCTGAGATTTGTGTTTTCTTAAAAAGGTCTTCCCCAAATAACAAAATCTATTTTCTTGTAAGACTTTCAGAGTTTACTTTTGTTTTTTAATACTATCTCTTTTATCTACTTGCAGTTTAATTGTGTATGATTTGGTATTGGTTTTTTTAGAAATTTTTTTAAAAGCTTTATTTTTAGAGAGAGTGCACATGTGAGTCAGGGGAGGGGCAGAGGGAAAGAATCTCAAGCAGACTCCCCACTGAGTGTAGAGCCCCACATGGGGCTTGATCTCAAGATCCAGAGATCATGACCTGAATTGAAATAAGAGTTGGACACTTAACCAACTGTGCTACCCAGGCGCTCCTAAAAAAATTTTTTTTAATCTAACTCTATACTTTGACAGATTTATTTTTAATGTTACTAATTTAAATAAACATAGGGAGATAACTAATAGACTCATGTACTCTGTTCAAAGTCTTAATTCCATTGTGTTGTAGTGAAGAAACTATATAAAATTTTAATGTTTTAGACATCACCTTATAGATGTCTTAAATGTTACACGTGCCATTGTTCTCCCCAAATAGAATTTAGTTAACACAACTATCCACTTTCTCTTCTACTTTTTGTAGTTATCACAGACTTTGAATTTTAAACACCTTTTTCTTTTTTTTAAAGTTTTTATTTAAATTCCAGTTAGTTAAAAGTGTCATATTAGTTTCAGGTGTACGATATAGTGATTCAACAATTCCATACAACATTCAGTGCTCATCACAGATGCCCTCCTTAATCCCCATCACCTATTTAACCCATCCCCCCACCCCACCTCCCCTGTGATAACCATCAGTTTGTTCTCCACAGTTAAGGGTCTGTTTCTTGGTCTGTCTCATTCTCTCCCTCTCTTTATATATAAAAGGAATTTCATGCTAAAGGAATTAGTAATCCTTCTTAAAGATTTCATTATAGTTCTCAGTGGACTACAGTAGTTTCTCACATTGATCAAGTATCAGAGGAATAATAAAATCTGACCAAGGTATTATTCATACTTCCTCTTTAGACCTGTTCCAGTCTCTGAGACTCGGGCATTGGACAGCACTGCCCCATCACCATGTCACGAGCACTGATATCCAAGCATGGGGTATACTCAATCCACTCCTCGCAGAATCTTGGCAACAGGAAATGTATACTGCTAATATGAAGCATTCATGCTTTTCTTTGATCCTGAAATTCCTGTTGTTAAATGTTATTTTACAGTTTTTTAAACGCCCTGATGAATTTCTGGAATAATAATAAAAAAAAAACCCCAAGTACCTCAGCGTTAGTCAAGACATTTGTTGACTGATCTTCCAGTTTCCAAATATTTGTGGTATCTACCTCTGCTTTTGGTGGTGTCCCTCAGAGAAAGCACCAGCTTATGACTAGAATCATTGAGTTACTGGAATCCTCTGAAATTATTCTCATTCCTCCCCTTGATTTTAAATAAGTACTGCCTTTCTTGTATTTTCAGAAATGATCTCATCCTCTGTTACTACTGTCTGTTTAGCATCTAGGCTCAAAGCAGGGGGACTGTGATGTGTGTATGCATGTGAGTATTTTGTAGTCTCCAAATATTTTTTTTTTCCTTTTCTAAATAATGAATCAGATTCTGGAAACATTAGCCCCACCATAGCACAGCAGGAATCATATTAAAGTTCTACTCTGTAGTTCAACTAAAGCAGTCACTTTTTAAATGTCACATTTAAGATAAGAGCATTTAGTCCAAAATATATTTCATACCTAGAGAAATTAAGTTAATTAAAGATTTATGTAAAAAGCTGCATTTCCATTAAACCATAATATCCTCTGAGCTATATTATCTAATCATTCACAGGAAATAAAAATAGACCTAAAAGCAAGCTAAAAAGAACTGATATATTCTGATTTTATTTAACTGAATGAATATGTCTAAGAGTATAGAAACATATTCATCCACAAAATTACAATTTATAGATCTGAATACTATTTTCTTACTCTTTATCCCAAGTTTCAGCTTAATGTTAAAATGAAAGATCTTTTTAGTTTTAAGTTCACATTCTTCTCTTAGTCATCTCATGGTACAGAGGATTGCCTAGTATCTTTCTCTGAGCAAAATCTAACTTGTTTGATAACAAACTGGAGCGACCATTAAGAGAAAAGAATCTTAATTCCTTCTCTTATCTCTTTATGGGAAATAGTCTCAAACCTATTCATCACTATTGTTCTTCTTGAGATCCTTTCATTTTCATTTTTGGTCACCATTTTGGTGACCAAAAATGAAAAGTGTAGTCAATTTTAAATACTAATAAAATACATATGAAATAATAAAAAAATGATTAGTGAAATACTGACCAATGAAAAACATTTTATTGGTGTATATCTCAACTACAGTTAATCTGTCCTTAATTTAAGCCTCATAAAATAATCATAAAAATGTTGGCCTTCTTCAAAATGGCAGGATTTTCATATCATCAGTTATGGCTGCAAGCTCAAAATTAAATGGCTATTATCCTTTCCATTTTACAGGTGAGAAAACAGATTTCAGAATACCAAGTGATTTGCTCAAATGTCTTGTGCACGTCTAATGGTTTCCAAAACCTCCCCTCTATAATTCTGGGAGGTCAATAAAGAAGAGGGTCTGTCCAATCCACAGACATGCATGTGCCACTTAAGCAAATCCTATATTCGTTGAAGCCACTGTTTCTCCCCTGTAAAGTGTAGACACCAATATCTACAGCTCAAAGCAGGTAGAGTAGTGACTGTTGCATGGTGGGGGCAGGAATGAGAGCCATTGTTCCTATTATGTTTGTGCTTCAGCTGTCCTTCTTATAACACTAAGTTTTATTATGGGAGTTCTTTAAATTTGTTTCCTATTATGTTCTCTTCCTTTAGGGCCACTTTTATTTCTACTTCTCTTCTAATTCAAAATAATATAGAATTATATATTGCTGTTTCTCTGTTTCTTTATCCAGCTCATCATTGTGGCTTTCGGATAGCTTATTTAGGACAAATCTCTTTCATTTTTTTTTCTTTTTTTTTTTTTTCAATTATCTAACAAGCAAAGTTTAATAACACAATATGTTGATGAGAGTGTGGAAAACTGGCATTCTTTTTTTTTTTTTTTAAAGATTTTATTTATTTATTTGAGACAGAGAGAATGAGATACAGAGAGCATGAGAGGGAGGAGGGTCAGAGGGAGAAGCAGACTCCCTGCCGAGCAGGGAGCCCGATGCGGGACTCGATCCCGGGACTCCAGGATCATGACCTGAGCCGAAGGCAGTCGCTTAACCAACTGAGCCACCCAGGCGCCCCGAAAACTGGCATTCTATACACTGTTGGTGGGAATACACATTTGCACAACTCGCTGGAGGACAATGTAGCAATTTCTATCAAAATTACAAATGCATTTCCCTTTATCCCATAGATTATGCTTCTAGAAGCTTATTCCTGCAGATACTCTTATGTTCGCAAAACCTCATATAAGGTTATTGAGTACAGCATTTTTACAGCAAAATATTAGAATCACACTAAATGTCCTTTAGTAGGTGAACAGTTAAATAAATGCAGAGGGAATACTTTGCAGGTGTAAAAATAAGAAAGCTCTTTATGGAGTGTTATGGAATGATTAACTATATATAATGTTTCACATCACTGCTGCCGTTAATTGGTAACACACCCCCATAATTATGGTTCAACTTGGACTTGAGTATTTTCTCCAAGTAGAATACATTCGAATATAAGATATATTTCTCTTGTATTTTAGAGGTCCAAATAAGAACATTATTACATTCAATATCAAATTGTTTTCCTATTTAAACTTCTCAAGCTATTATTGCAGAAAATAATCATACTGGTCTGGTAGAGTTTCCTTTTGAATACATCTCTTTCCTTTTTATTAGTTTCTTTGGTGAATATGGTGGATATAGATGCATAGAACACATCCCTAAAAATTACTCTTTTTTAACAAGAAGAATCATCCTCAATGAGAGTGGAGCCTTTCAAATGTTCCTTCATTAGTTATGTCCCCAAATGAATTTACTCTTCATTTGAAGATATAGAAACCAGATTTTTGGAGTTTATTTCAAAAAATATTACTGTCCTGACAATAATATATCATGGGAAGAAACTTTTTATACATTCTCACTTAGAAATGGATTATGTCAACAAGATAAAAATGTATTAAAATTAGAAATAATCATTCTCATGCTTGCCACTCCATCTGGTGTGATGTACCCCATGTTCAGCCACAGAGAGGAGATCTGTTTGTCTACCAAGGCAAGAGGCTTTGGAGATTTTTTCATATCCCACACCGATCACAGTCTACATTTTTATTCCTAAGAATAAGCAAGGGTCGGGTCAGGCCAGGACACATAAGGCCTTTGCATCTTGGAGGAAAATGCGCACAATGTGTATGTTCCTTCCACACTAATCTTTAAAGTCTATGTAGCAGCTCCTTTTGGGATATGAAGACAATACTGTATTTTCACCATTTCGATTTAAAGTCAACTAACAGCTCCTTTCTTCCATACATTTGTATTAACCTCTGTAATGGCAGCATCATAAGGTAGGCATTATTGGAAGCATGAATAAACAAGGCTATTTTCCACGTATATCACTTCACGTTTTACATAAATGTTAAACTTCACAATAAAATGTTCAACTTTCTTTATTGTGATATCTCTTTCTTTAGGCTGTTCAGTATAAACTATGCTTAAGTTATTATAGTTCTGTTTTAAAATATTTATATCAGAAGTTGATCAATACAATAAAAAGAATGAAAAGGGGTATTTTCAAAACAATATTGATTTTCAGGGCATGTGGGTGGCTCAGTCAGTTAAGTGTCTGCCTTTGGCTCAGGTCATGATCTCAGGGTCTGGGAATTGAGCTCTGTGTTGGGCTCTGTGCTCAGTGGGGAGTCTGCTTGAGGATTCTCTCTCTCCCTCTCCTTCTGCCCCTTCCCATGCTTGTGCTCTCACTCTCTCTCTAAAATAAATGTCTTTAAAAATATATTGTTTTTTAAATTAATGTGGCTATGTGTATTCTAATTTAAGGAAAATATTTAGATTACTGTTTTCTTTTATTCTCAGTGTTTTATAGTATTTACAATTCTAAATGTTTTCCTTAAAATTACAAATAATAACATTTGAAGAGAAAAATTCGGACCTTTATTTTATTGGTTAATGCCTATGTTTTTATATTACAGTATTGTGTCCCTGACACTTTTTTAGTCTAATATATAAGAGTTTCAGGTGTTGTCAAGATTTTTATTATAGAATGTTTAGTAGATATGTAAATAATTTCAAGAGATTTCAAAAGAGATAAGACCACATAGCCAATAAAAGGACACAGGTTTAAGTACTTAAAATCAACAGCAAGCATTATTACAATTTTAAAATTTTCTGTGAGGCATTTCCAAGATTTCTTAAAAAGTGCACTTTCCTTTTTGCACAGAAAATTTACTTTCTAAATGTATTTGTTCTGAGGGAAATTATCTCTTAAAAAGTACAGGGAGGTGAATAAACCTCTATTTGTTAAATATTTATTAAAGTCAGGTATGAGGTCAGATGGTTCTCGTATACTATTTCAGTCTTTGAGGGAGTGTTCTATTACAAGTAACACGCTCAAGGTCACAGAAATGATAAATAGCAAAGTCTATCTTCTGATCTAGTTGGAGGAATATGAGCACAAGCAAAACAAATCAGAGGTTACTGTATTTGTGGTGAATTATCTGCAAAGATGAATGGCAACAACTTCTAGGAAGTCCCTGTGTGTGCATATGGCTCTTTCCATAAAGCCATGGGGCCAGTTTCCTCTTCTCTTGAATAAATCCACATACTCTGGAATGGCCCTTTGACCCTCTTTGACCAGTAGAATCTGGAGGGGGGTACATTGTGTGACTCCCCAGGAATCTTCCTGAAAGTCAACATCCATGTGAAGAAACTCAAGCCTGACTACTTGAAGCCAACCAGAGGCCTAGCCAACAAATTGCCACTCCTCAACCCCTGTAAGGTATCAGAGATGGGAGTGAGGTCATCTTGGACACTCTGGCCCCCGTGATCTCTCTGTGGAATGTGCTGCTGGAGTAACCACAGCCACCTCCATTTAAAACAGAAAACCATCCCACTGAACCCAGCAAACCCACAGAACTGTGATAAACAACTTATAAATTTTGTAGGCAATTAAATATTTGGGTAATTCATTTTGTATCAAGAACTATCTCAAACATACATTGGTCCCTGGAAGTGAGGTGCTGCCGTAACAAAACCCTAAAATCGGTGGCATTGGATTAGGGACCATGGACAAGTAAATGCCAAAAGGACAGCAAAGAGATTGTCGGTGATGGCTGCAAGATTGGGGACAAGACTGTTACTGAAGGCTGGAGAAAAGGAGACTCAATGTAATGCACGGTTGTAACCATTAGCGGTCGTGTTACCTGTGAGAACGTGGAAAATCTAACACTGTGTAACAAACTTGTGAGCCTAACTAACAAGATTTCCAGGCAGAATGTTAAAGTGACAAATGTCTTCTGTTAGCCATGTATGATAAGCAGTTGTATGAGGAAAAACAAGCTAAACATTGATTTAGTTTTCATGCAGATTTTACAGGAAATAGAGAAGGGAGTCTCAAAGTAAGATTGTCTCCAGGTGCAGATAAAATCAAATTGACAATAACACCTTTTATTAAGAACTAAAAAAGACTTAAGGCAGGGCTTAGTAGCAGTTCATAGGTAGACAAAGAATATAAAAATCTTAAGAGTATTATGTATAGCAGCCTGACAAGCACCAAGAAGAGAGAAATCTGTCTCAAAAGGACGGTAGCTATGGTTTGTGGGACATTGCTGTAGTAAGTACTGATAAGGTTCATATAAAACTCTTAAAGGTTTAAAGGGGTTACTACCAGGAAAATCACCACCAGGTTGAATTAAAATAGTTAAAAATGAAAAGAGGCCTCTACTTTCCCAGTATTCTATGGTGAGGCTGTGGGAGAAGAGCTAATTGACAGCAAACTTGACCCTTTCTTTGAAAGAAGGATGAGTATGTGGGCAAGCAAGAGTCTAGAGTATAAAGCCGCAATCATGCTACCCCTTGGGAACTAGCTACCATTTAAGAAGCACAGACTGTGCTACCAAGTGGTGAGAAATGAACGACATGGGGGGAAATGCCTGGGCCACAGAAACCCCAGCCCCTCCAGGGATCTGAGTGAGGCCATCTTGGACATCCCAGCCACAGTCAGACTCCCAGTTCGATGTAACCACAGACCGATATCACACAGGGAAAACCAACTTTTCAGCACAGTCTATCCACCAAAACCTGAACAGTGAGAAATCACTGCTGTTCCAGCCACTGAGTTTTGAACTAATTTGCTGCATAGCAAGCTAGAATTAAAACAAAAATTTTGTTCCCAACATTTAGTAAGGAAATCATTGAGGCAACTGACAGTCCAAAACCATTACCTGGACAAACCAAATGTCCACTATGCAAATCCCAGTCCTGAGGAGGATTTACCCAGAAAGCTGGGTGTGCTTTCTTCCACAATCCTGTCCACTTAACCAACTGTACCTCCATTTCTTCATTTGGTTCATGAGGATAATAACAGGCCCCATCACATAACTCTTGTGGAGATTAAATGAGTTGACCTATATGAAGCACCTAGAATAATGCTTTGCATACAGTAGCCCTGTAAGTGGTAGCTGTCAATAAGAGTCTGTATTGAGATCCTAGATTGCTGCCTCATCTGCCTATCACAATAGTTGAGCTTTAGAGTAAAAAAAGGACATGATATGATGAGGATAGAAAAGCCCACTTCTTTTTAGCTCTGGGAACCCAATTTTAAGAAAAGTTTTTTCAGTTCTCCTTTATGTGCTTCAGTATGGATTGTGTGCAAGGAACTGCTACAGAACATAAATCTGAATTGAGGGAGGGAGGTGGGGAGACTCTTGTTTTTTACAAGCATCTGGGATCTCAGGAGGAAGATAGCTCATGTTGTCCCATATTCACCTGGGACACAACTACAGAAAAACTGAGAAACGTGGTCAGGCAGAGGGAGGTGCTAATATTTAACTTCTCAAAACTGCATTCAGTTCTCATAGGGGTTGTGGCTGAAAGGAGAGCCCATCCTGGGGCCCACACTGAAGGTTCCATTGTATGAATCACTCAGTCTGTTGGTTCATAGGGGATGTGCTGGGATACAACTCAAGTTGTACCAGAAAGAGCCAAGATGGGGCCAGTTTAGAAAGATGAATGTTGAGCAAAAAGAAGAGAGTTCACATTTCAGCATCACAGTGCTTCAGAGCATCCAGGGACAAAATGGACTAGATCCCACCATACAGACCAACAAATACCCACCAGTGCATGCTTAAGGGCCAGCATAAGGCTGACAGCTGGCCTCTTTGCCCCAGATCTCAGAGTCTCCCTTAGTCATACCTTCCCCAACATTAGAGAAAGAAACAGGGATAAAAGGGAAGGATGGGTGAACAAAACACAGAGACAGCTAATTCGTCAGACAAAAGTAAGCTTTATTCACTAATCAATTAGTAAGTTTCATTTTTTCCCCACTAATTGAGAGATAAACACCATGTATATTATTTACTGTTACATTTTACAAGTCTGCTTCATTTGGAAGTAGCTATCTAGGATTCCATAGTGGGATTTTTTAAAGTAAATTTCTTTATCTTAAAAACTAAACTTAAATATAAAGTAGTTAACTATACTATATAAAAACATTTTAAAGACCTATTCCTCTTAAGTAAAAGTTCATACCACTCACAGGGATATCACAGCTTTATTGCAGCCTGATTTATACCTAGATAAAATACTTTTCAACACTGGTGGACTTTTCTATGATTTTACTGCAAAATGACGGTCCAGATAAAAGCCAGAAGCCTTCTTAGTTTCTCAGAGGTACTTACAGCTTTTCCATAGCTTTAATCACAGGTGATCTATTACTTTTCTCAGAGTATTTGTATCAATATGAGTGTAAATCTTAGCTTGCTCTGTCAGTCTCCTTATAATACAGATCATGTTGTTTGACACCTCTGCCTACTTTTGCCCTGAAGATCCTTTTGCCTTTCAGAAATTTTACACCTTTTAGAACTAGTTTTTAAATGACATTTAAATTGTGTTTACCATAACATGAAACATTTATTGGACAAAAAATAATAAAGGCTAAGAAGTCCATCAATTCAGGGCGCCTGGGTGGCTCAGTCAGTTAAGTGTCTGCCTTCGGCTCAAGTCACGGGAGCCTACTTCTCCCTCTCCCTTTGCCTCTTCCCTCTGCTTGTGCTCTCTCTCAAATAAATAAATCTTTTTTTAAAAAGTCCATCAATTGAAATATTAAGTGACTTTGAGTTTCTTTCATTAATATTTCTAACTAATGAAAATGTTATTGATATATAAGAAAATATGGGGAAAAAGATAGCAATATTTTCTTATCTAAGGGTTCATTTTTTTTTTTTTTTTTTTTTTTAGATTTTATGTATTTATTTGACAGAGAGAAAGAGAGCAAGCACAAGCAGTGGGGAAAGACAGAGGGAGAGGGAGAAGCAGTTTCCCCACTGAGCAGGGAGCCCGATGTGGAGTTTGATCCCATGACCTGAGCCGAAGGTAGACGCCCAACCAACTGAGCCACCCAGGCACCCCTAAGGGTTCATTCTTGAAATCAATGTATTTTCTGAAATAATTTGTAAGTGCCTGAGTTTGCTTTCCAAGTTTTCATTTGTCTCTGTTCATCTCGAGATCCCTGGAGCTTATAGATCTGATTCAGGAAATCATCAAGCTGAAAGCAAAGCAGAAAATGTTTGACTTACAATGATTGAAATGAGAGAATCCTTTTAAAAACAAATTCGGTTTTTAGGTGATATTCTTTACAAAAAAATTTTTTTTAACATTGAGTATAGTTGATCCCAATGCCACATTAGTTTCCGGTATCCAACATAGTGATTCAATCCTCTATATGTTAGGCTATGCTCACCCCAAGTATAGCTCCCATCTGGCACCATACAACGCTATCACAACACAATTAACTATATCCCCTATGCTATATCTTTTATATCTGTGACGTGTTGCATAACAGGAAGCCTGTATTTCCAACTCTCCTTCACCCATTTTGCCCATCCCCCTACTTGCCTCCCCTCTGGCAACCAACCCTTCTCTTTATTTATAAGTCTGATTCTGCTTTTTGTGTATTCATTTAGATTCCACCTGTAAGTGAAATCATATGGTATTTGCTTTTGACTTACTTCACTTAGCACAAATACCCTCTTGGTCCATTCATGTTGTTGTGAATGGCAAATCTCATCCGTTTTATGGCCAAATAAAATCCCATTATGTATATATACTACCACTTGTTTTATCTTTTCACTTATGAATGAACGTATGTGGAGTTGCTTCCATATCTTGGCAATTGTAAATAATGCTTTAATAAATAGAGGGGTGTATATATCTTTTTAGGTTAGTGTTTCCATATTCTTTGGGTGAATACTCAGTAGTGGAATTACTGGATCCTATGGTAATTCTAATTATACTTTAATTTATTGGATAATATAATATAAATATGGATAATATATTTAATTACCAATACTGTTTTCCAAGTGGCTGCATCAGTTCTCATTCCCACCAACAGTGCGCAGGAGTTCCTTTTTCTCCACATCCTTGCCAATACTTGTTGTTTCTTCTGTTTTTGAGTTTGGCCATTTTGACAGGTGTGAGATGGTATCTCATTGTGATTTTGATTTGCATTTCCCGATGAGTGATGTTGAACATCTTTTCATGTGTCTGTTGACCATCTGTATGTATCTTTGGAGAAATGTCTGTATATGTCTTCTGCCCTATTTTATTTTATTTTATTATGTTATGTTAATCACCATACGTTACATCATTAGTTTTTGACGTAGTGTTCCATGATTCACTGTTTGCGTGTAACACCCAGTGCTCCATGCAGTACGTGCCCTCTTTAATACCCACCACCGGGCTAACCCATCCCCCCACCCCCCTCCCCTCTAGAACCCTCAGTTTCTCAGAGTCCATACTCTTTCATGGTTCATCTCCCCCTCTGATTTCTCCCCTTTCATTTTTCCCTTCCTGCTATCATCTTCTTCTTCTTCTTTCTTCTTTCTTTTTTCTTCTTTCTTCTTCTTCTTCACATACAATGTATTATTTGTTTCAGAGGTATAGGTCTGTGATTCAACAGTCCTACAAATTCACAGTGCTCACCATAGCACATACCCTCCCCAATGTCTATCACCCAGCCACCCCATCCCTCCCACCCCCCACCACTCCAGCAACCCTCAGTTTGATTCCTGAGGTTAAGAATTCCTCATATCAGTGAGATATGATACATGTCTTTCTCTGATTGACTTATTTCGCTTAGCATAATACCCTCTAGTTCCATCCATGTTGTTGAAAATGGAAAGATTTCATTGTCCATCTGTTGATGGACATCTTGGCTCTTTCCATAGTTTGGCTATTGTGGACATTGCTGCTATAAACATCGGGGTGCACGTACCCCTTCAGATCCCTACATTTGTTATCTTTGGGGTAAATACCCAGTAGTGCAATTACTGGATCATAGGGTAGCTCTATTTTCAACTTTTGAGGAACCTCCACACTGTTTTCCAGAGTGGTTGCACCAGGTTGCATTCCCACCAACAGTGTAGGAAGGTTCCCCTTTCTCCACATCCCCACCAACATCTGTCGTTTCCTGACTTGTAAACTTTAGCCATTCTGACTGGTGTAAGGTGGTATCTCATTGAGGTTTTGATTTGGATTTCCCTGATGCCGAGTGATGTTGAGCACTTTTTCATGTGTCTGTTGGCCATTGGATGTCTTCTTTGGAAAAACGTCTGTTCATGTCTTCTGCCCATTTTTTGATTGGATCATTTGTTCTCTGGGTGTTGAGTTTAACAAGTTCTTTATAGATTTTGGATACTAGCCCTTTATCTGATATGTCATTTGCAAATATCTTCTCTCATTCTGTCAGTTGTCTTTTGGTTTTGTTGGTTGTTTCATTTGCTGTGCAAAAGCTTTTTATCTTGATGAAGTCCCAATAGTTCATTTTTGCCCTTGCTTCCCTTGCCTTTGGTGATGTTTCTAGGAAGAAGTTGCTGTGCCTGAGGTCGAAGAGGTTGCTGCCTGTGTTCTCTTTTAGGATTTTGATGGACTCCTGTCTCACATTGAGGTCTTTCAACCATTTTGAGTCTATTTTTGTGTGTGGTGTAAGGAAATGGTCCAGTTTCATTCTTCTGCATGTGGCTGTCCAATTTTCCCAGCACCATTTGTTGAAGAGACTGTCTTTTTTCCATTGGACATTCTTTCCTGCTTTGTCAAAGATTAGTTGACCATAGAGTTGAGGGTCCATTTCTGAGCTCTCTATTCTGTTCCATTGATCTATGTGTCTGTTTTTGTGCCAGTACCATACTGTCTTGATGATGACAGCTTTGTAACAGAGCTGGAAGTCCGGAATTGTGATGCTGCCAGCTTTGCTTTTCTTTTTCAACATTCCTCTGGCTATTTGGGGTCTTTTCTGGTTCCATACAAATTTTAGGATTATTTGTTCCATTTCTTTGAAAAAAGTGGATGGTATTTTGGTGGGGATTGCATTGAATGTGTAGATTGTTCTAGGTAGCATTGACATCTTCACAATATTTGTTCTTCCAACCCATGAGCATGGAACGTTTTTCCACTCTTTGTGTCTTCCTCAATTTCTTTCATGAGTATTTTATAGTTTTCTGAGTACAGATCCTTTGCCTCTTTGGTTAGATTTATTCCTAGGTATCTTATGATTTTGACTGCAATTGTAAATGGGATTGACTCCTTCATTTCTCTTTCTTCTGTCTTGTGGTTGGTGTATAGGAATGCCACAGATTTCTGTGCATTGATTTTCTATCCTGCCACTTCACTGAATTCCTGTATGAGTTCTAGCAGTTTTGGGGTGGAGTCTTTTAGGTTTTCCACATAAAGTGTCATATCATCTGCAAAGAGTGAGAGTTTGACTTCTTCTTTGCCAATTTGGATGCCTTTTATTTCTTTTTGTTGTCTGATTGCTGTGGCTAGGACTTCCAATACTATGTTGAATAGCAGTGGTGATAGTGGACATCCCTGCCGCGTTCCTGACCTTAGGGGGAAAGCTCTCAGTTTCTCCCCAATGAGAATGATATTTGCTGTGGGTTTTTCATAGATGGCTTTTATGATATTGAGGTATGTACCCTCTATCCCTATACTCTGAAGAGTTTTGATCAAGAAAGGATGCTGTACTTTGTCAAATGCTTTTTCTGCATTGATTGAGAGGATCATATGATTTTTTTTTGATCATATGATTCTTGTTCTTTCTTTTATTAATGTATTGTATCACATTGATTTGTGGATGTTGAACCAACCTTACAGCCCAGGAATCCAGAAAATTCACCACATGGTCGTGGTGAATAATCCTTTTAATGTACTGTTGGATCCTATTGGCTAGTATTTTGGTGAGAATTTTTGCATCCATGTTCATCAAGGATATTGGTCTGTAATTCTCTTTTTTGATGGGGTCTTTGTCTGGTTTGGGGATCAAGGTAATGGTGGCCTCATAAAACGAGTTTGGAAGTTTTCCTTCCATTTCTATTTTTTGGAACAGTTTCAGAAGAATAGGTATTAATTCTTCTTTAAATGTTTGTTAGAATTCCGGGCACCTGGGTGGCTCAGATGGTTAAGCGTCTGCCTTCGGCTCAGGTCATGATCTCAGGGTCCTGGGATCGAGTCCCGCATCGGGTTCCCTGCTCAGTGCAGAGCCTGCTTCTCCCTCTCCCTCTGCCACTCCCTCTGCTTGTGCTCTTCTGTCTCTCTCTCTGTCAAATAAATAAAATCTTAAAAAAAAAAAAAAAAAGAATTCCGTTGGGAAGCCATCTGGCCCTGGGCTTTTGTTTGTTGGGAGATTTTTGATAACTGCTTCCATTTCCTTACTGGTTATGGGTCTGTTCAGGTTTTCTATTTCTTCCTGGTTCAGTATTGGTGGTTTATATGTCTCTAGGAATGCATCCATTTCTTCCAGATTATCTAATTTTCTGGCATAGAGTTGCTCATAATATGTTCTTATAATTGTTTGTATTTCTTTGGTGTTGGTTGTGATCTCTCCTCTTTCATTCATGATTTTGTTGATTTGGGTCATTTCTCTTTTCTTTTTGGTAAGTCTGGCCAGGGGTTTATCAGTCTTGTTAATTCTTTCAAAGAACCAGCTCCTAGTTTCGTTGATCTGTTCTACTGTTCTTTGGTTTCTATTTCATTGATTTCTGCTCTGATCTTTATTATTTCTCTTCTCCTGCTGGGTTTAGGCTTTATTTGCTGTTCTTTCTCCAGCTCCTTTAGGTGTAGGGTTAGGTTGTGTATTTGAGACCTTTCTTGTTTCTTGAGAAAGGCTTGTATTGCTATATACTTTCCTCTTAGGACTGCCTTTGCTGCATCCCAAAGATTTTGAATAGTTGTGTTTTCATTTTCATTGGTTTCCATGAATTTTTTTAATTCTTCTTTAATTTCCTGGTTGACCCATTCATTCTTCAGTAGGATGCTCTTTAGCCTCCATGTATTTGAGTTCTTTCCGACTTTCCTCTTGTGATTGAGTTCTAGTTTCAAAGCATTGTGGTCCAAAAATATGCAGGGAATGATCCCAGTCTTTTAGTACCAGTTGAGACCTGATTTGTGACCTAGAATGTGATCTGGAGAATGTTCCATGGGCACTAGAGAAGAATGTGTATTCTGTTGCTTTGGGATGGAATGTTCTGAATTTATCTGTGAAGTCCATCTGGTCCAGTGTGTCATTTAAAGACTTTATTTCCTTGTTGATCTTTTGCTTATATGATCTGTCCATTTTAGTGAGGGGGGTTTTAAATTCCCCCACTATTATTGTATTGTTGTTGATGTGTTTCTTTGATTTTGTTATTAATTGGCTTATATAATTGGCTGTTCCCATGTTAGGGGCATAGATATTTATAATTGTTAGATCTTCTTGTTGGATAGACTCTTTAAGTATGATATAGTGTCCTTCCTCATCTCTTATTATAGTCTTCGGTTTATAATTTAATTTGTCTCATATAAGGATTGCCACCCCAGCTTTCTTTTGATGTCCATTAGCATGGTAAATGGTTTTTCATCCCCTCACTTTCAATCTGGGGGTGTCTTTGGGTCCAAAATGAGTCTCTTGCAGACAGCATATCAATGGGTCTTGTTTTTTATCCAATCTGATGGGCCTGTGTCTTTTGCTTCGGGCATTTAGCCCATTTACATTCAGGGTAACTATTGAAAGATAGGAATTTAGTGCCATTGTATTGCCTGTAAGGTGACTGTTACTGTATATTGTCTGTGTTCCTTTCTGGCCTATGTTAGTTTTAGGCTCTCTCTGCTTAGAGGACCCCTTTCAATATTTCTTGTAGGGCTGGTTTCATGTTTGCAAATTCCTTTAGTTTTTGTTTGTCCTGGAAACTTTTATCTCTCCTTTTATTTTCAATGACAGCCTAGCTGGATATAGTTTTCTTGGCTGCATATTTTTCTCATTTAGTGCTCTGAATATATCATGCCAGTCCTTTCTGGCCTGCCAGGTCTCTGTGGATAGGTCTGTTGTCAATCTAATGTTTCTACCATTGTAGGTTACAGATCTCTTGTCCCAAGTTGCTTTCAGGATTTTCTCTTTGTCTCTGAGTATCGTAAGTTTTACTATTAGATGTCGGGGTGTTGACCTATTTTTATTGATTTTGAGGGGGGTTCTCTGTGCCTCCTGGATTTTGATGCCTGTTTCCTTCCCCAAATTAGGGACATTCTCTGCTATAATTTGCTCCAATATACCTTCTTCCCCTCTTTCTCTTTCTTCTTTTTCTGGGATCCCAATTATTCTAATATTGTTTCATCTTATGGTATTACTTATTTCTCGAATTCTGCCCTCATAATCCAGTAGTTGTTTATCTTTTTCTCAGGTTCTTTATTTTCCATTATATGGTCTTCTATATCACTAATTCTCTCTTCTGTCTCATTTATCTTAGCAGTTAGAACCTCCATTTTGATTGCACCTCATTAATAGCCTTTTTGATTTCAACTTGGTTAGATTTTAGTTCTTTCATTTCTCCAGAAAGGGTTTCTCTAATATCTTCCATGCTTTTTTCAAGCCCAGCTAGTATCTTTAAAATCATCATTCTGAACTCTAGTTCTGACATCTTACCAATGTCCATATTGATTAGGTACCTGGCAGTCAGTACTGACTCTTGTTCTTTTTTTGTGGTGATTTTTTCCATCTTGTCATTTTGTCCAGAGGAGAATAGATGAATGAGACAACAAAATGCTAACAGGGTAACAATGACCCCAGAAAAATATACACTAAACAAATCAGAAGAGACCTGAAACGGGGGAAAAGAAAGGGAAAGAAAGAAAAAAAGAAAAAGATAAAAACAAACAAGCAAACAAAAAACAGTGTGTTCACATATGATCAGGCTGGTGCATAGATCAGTGCCACACACTAGATTTTGGGTGCATTTTGGTCTGTTAGAAGAAAGTGCCTCTGGGACTATATCAAAAATCTTCTGAACAGCAAAGGAAACAATCAACAAAACAAAAAAGGCAACCTAGTAAATGGGAGGAGATTTTTGCAAATGGCATATTTGATAAGGGGTTAGTATACAATAAATAATATATATACTCAACACCAAAAAAATAATATAAATAAATATATATAATTTAAAAATGGGCAATGGGAGGAGCAAGTGTCGGAGGAGTGGGAGACCTAAATTTCGTCTGGTCCCAGGAATTCAGCTGAATAGGGATCAAACCATTCTGAACACCTATGAACTCAACAGGAGATCAAAGAAAAGAATAGCAGCAACTCTCTGAACAGAAAAGTGACCACTTTTCCTACTGGAAAGTAGGACGTGCAGAGAAGTGAATCCGAGGCGATATTCGGGAAGATAGACCGCGGGGGAGGGGGCCTCACTCTATCACTTCTGGCAAGTGAAAGAGCAGCAGAGTACAAAATCGTAACTTTTAGAAGTCTGCTCCACTGAGGGACGTGATACCTCCAGTTTTGTTCTTAAGATCACTTTGGCTATTTGGGGTTTTTTGTGGTTCCATATAAATTTTTTAGGATTTTTTTCTTTAGTTCTGTGAAAAATGCTGTTGGTATTTAGATAGGAATTACATTGAATCTGGAGATTGCTTTAGGTAGTATAGACATTTTAACAGTATTCTTCCATCCATGAGCATGGGATACCTTCCCATTTGTTTCTGTCACCATTAATTTCTTTCATCAGTGTTTTATGGTTTCCAGAATACAGGTCTTTCACTTCCTTGGTTAAATTTATTCCTAGGTATTTTATTCTTTTTGGTGCAATTGTAAATGAAATTGTTTTCTTAATTTCTCTTTCCACTGCTTCATTTTTAGTGTTTGTAAATGCAACTGATTTATGGATATTAGTTTTGTATCCTGCAACTTTACTGAATTCATATATTCTAATAGTTTTTTGGTGGAGTCTTTAGGGTTTTCTGTATAGTATCATGTCTTCTGCAAATAGCAGTGGTTTAACGTCTTCCTTTCCAATATGGATGGCTTTTCTTTTTCTTTTTTTTTTTAATATAATTACCAGGGCTAGGACTTCCAGTATGGTGTTGAATAAAAGTGGAAAGAGTGGATATCCCTGTCCTGTTCCTGATCTCAGAAAAAAAACTATTTTTCACCTTTGAGTATGATGTTAGCTGTAGGTTTTTCATAGAGGGACTTTATTATGTTGAGTTATGTTCCCTCTAACCCACTGTGTTGAGAGTTTTTATCATGAACAGATGTTGACTTTTGTCAAATGCTGCTTCTGCTTTGGTTGAGATGGTATGGTTTTTATCCTTTGTGTTGTTGATGTGGTATATCATGTTAATTGATTTGCAATTGTTGAACCATCCTTGCATCCCTGTAATAAATCCCATTTGATTGTGATGAATGATCCTGTTAATGTATTGTTGGATTTGGTTTGCTAATATTTTGATGATTTTTGCATCTAAGTTCATCAGGGATATTGGCCTGTAGTTTTCTTTTTTTGTGGTGTCTTTGTTTTGGTACCAGAGTAATGCTGGCCTTGTAGAATGTATTTGGAAGCCTTCCTTCCTTTTCTATTTTTTGAAATAACTTGAGGGCAATAGGTATTAGCTCTTTAAATGTTTGGTAGGAGTCACATATGAATCTATTTGGTCCTGGAAATCTATTTTTTGGTATTTTTCTGATTGCTGATTCCATTTTGTTACTAGTAATAAGTCTATTCAGGTTTTCTATTTCTTGATTCAGTGTTGGAAGTTTGTATACTTTTAGGACTTTATTCATTTCTTCTAAGTTGTCTAATTTGTTGGCCTACAATTTTTCATAGTAGTCCCTTTAGTCCTTTGTATTTCTCTGGTGTTAGTTTTTACTTGTCTTTGTTTTTATTTTGGGTCCTCTTTTCTTTTTTAGTCTGGCTGAAGATTAATGTTATCTTTTCAAAGAACCAGCTCCTGGTTTCATTGATCTTTTCTATTTTTTAAAAAAGTTTTTATGTCATTTAGTTCTGCTCCGATCCTTATTTTCTTCCTTCTACTCTCCTTGAGTTTTTTTTTTTTCCTCCTAGTTCCTTTAAGTGTAAGTTTATATTAGTTCCTATTTTTTGAGCTAGGCCTGTATTGCTATATATTTCCCTCTTAAAACTGCTTTTTCTGTGTCCCAAGGTTTTTGGACTGTGTGTTTTCATTTTCCTCCACCTATTTTTTAATTTTTACCTTGTTTGTTGATGCATTTGTTGTTTAGTATCATGTTCTTTAACCTCCACATGTTTGTATTTTTTCCATGTGATTGATTTCTCATTTCATACCACTGTGGTTGAAAAAGATGCATGATATGATTCAAACTTATTAAATTTACTGAGACTTGTTTTGTGGCCTAACATGTGATCTATCCTGGAGAATGTTCCATGTGCACTTATAAAGAATGTATATTCTGTTTTTTGGGGATGGAATATTCTGTATATATCTGTTATGTCCATCTAGGCTAAAGTGTTGTTTGAAGGCACTATTGTATGACACACTCTTATGCATGAGTTTCTTTTGTATATATACATGAGTATATGAGAATATTCATTTACTTTCAATAACATTTAATACATGTATTCAGCGATAAAATAAACATCTATATGGAGTCTAGAGTATTTGAACAAATCCTTTCTATTTAGGCACTCTCCTTTTCTACCCTTTCCTCCCCTAAGTCAGTCACTATACTGGAACTTGTACTTACTATTCCCATGATTTTGAAAATATATAGTTTTAGCATGTATAAATATATATATTTAGATATATTTAAACATAACATGTGTATATACATACACATATGCTAAGTGTATGTATATGTGCAAATATAAATATTAAAAACTAAAGGAAACATTACATTTTAACTTCAATATACAAAAATTTGGTTATCATGCTGTATGCAATGTTTAGATACTTGTTTTTTAATTCAGTTGCTAAAACTTATTTATGTCTCACTGTAGTCTATTGGTTGCATGTTTTGCATTATAGCACTGCATAAATATGCTATGATATTAAACCACCCTCCTGTCCATCAGTGTTAGTTTGTAGCCTTGTGTTGCTCTGAATATCCTTGTATATACCTCCCGATGCATATGGGCAAAGTTTTCTTTTGAGATAACTGGGAGGAGAATTACTAAGTTATAACTTTATAATGTTTAATTTTATAAGATTATATCATCATGTCTCCTAAAATGGTTTAGTAATTTACCTCTCATGAACAATTACAAGCTGTGAGATACTAAAACTTTCCCTGATTAATAACATATTTGATACATCTTTAATTTTTTCTTTTGTGTTTATTCCAATTTAAGCTCATTCTATTTGGAGATTTTCCTTTTTTTTCTCATCTGTACATTATTACATTATAATCTTGGAACACTTATAACAAAGGATGAATATAAAGTGTCTCCACCTAGTATATATCAACTTTATAACTTATTTTTCCATTTTATTTAAGATATCTTTGAGGAATATTTTGTTAAATAAAATTTGTCAATATTTTCTTATATTAGAATGTATTTAAAAATGCTAAAAATACTTCCTTACTCAGTTTAGAGAAATATTAATCTGTATTTTGTACTAAAATTTGTTAAAGTTTTGCATTTGTCATTTGAGAGAGAGAGCAAGCGAGCACGGGGGGAGAGTTGGGGAGAGAGAGTCTTAATCAGACTCTGCATTCAGCATGGAGCCTGATGCAGGGCTTGATCTTAAGACCCTGAGATCACAACCTGAGCCAAAATGAAGTCAGATGCTTAATTAACCCACTTAGGTGCCCCGGGTTAATTTTTATGTATGAGGTAAGATAGATACGCAATCTACTTTTCTATATAGAGGAAATATATCAAATTTGTCAGATATAAAAATTCTATATATTCTGTGCATCAAATTTCCTCTATGAAATCTATGGATCTGTTTTTGGGGGTTACTTTATTTGTCCCTTTATCCTATGAATTTCTAGGGCCTGCATTATAAACCTTTATATGTAATAGGGTAGGCTCTCTTCTAGCTTTTTTCCCTCAGAAATATAAAAGGTATTATTGATTCTTCATAATTTTGGAAACAACAGTTATTCATGTTTCTATGAGCCACCTGATTTGTATTTAGCCCAGAATTATATTCTATAGGATAATTTGACATTATTTCAATATTTAATGTTTTAATTTCCATGAACATAGTATGTTTAAAATTTTTTAGGCCATCCTTATTCATTAGAAATTGTATACTACATTTTATTTGATTTATTTCTAAGAATTTTATATTTATATTTATTTATAATATATATGTTTATATATTTATAATGGGATATTTAAATTTTTTTCTAAATTTTGTTGATGTATAGTATTTAATTAAATCTTATTAATTGAATTATTTTATAAAACTTACATCTTGCTAAACATTCCTTGTATTCCTAAAAATTAGTTGACATTTTCCTTTTTTCTGATTGATGTAATTATTTTAAAAGTTTCATTTTGAAATGTGACTTTAAGCTTTGAAATGAAACCATCAATTTTTTTTGTGTAATACAGCAGTTTCTTATGCAGAGAGTCTCAAATTCCTCTTGTTTAGAAGGGTTATAATACTAGCACTTATTTTACAGGCTTGTTAAGAAGATGAAGTAAGATGTTACATATAAAGCACATAGTGTGGTACTGGGTATGCAGTAAGTATTCAATATATGTTAACTAATCTAAACTTGTTTTATTAGAAGCATAATCATGATTAAAATGTAGAGTAATTCTTGTGGCACCTGGTTGGCACCGTTGGTTCAGCATCTGACTCTGGGTTTCAGCTTAGGTCATGACCTCAGGGTCCTGAGACCAAGCCCTGCATCAGGCCCCATGCTCAGCGTGGAGTCTGCTTAAGACTCTCTCCCTCTGCCACCTCCCCATAAAATAAATAAATCTTTAAAGTCTAGAGTTACTCTGAGTCCTGCAATTATGAGTAATGCTTAGCTACCGTATGGCATCATCGTGACTGGGAATGCTAATGCAGTAAAATGAGCACATAAAACTAAAATGTGGAAGTCACTTTAAAGGCAGAATTTCAGCAAGGTAAAAGAGCAAGACTTAATCTAAGGTGATGCCTAGAATGTAACAGAAATGGTAGAATCAGAAATTAGACATTTTCAAGAAGTGCAGCACACATGATGATCTAATCCTACTGAAATTTTATTCTCTCTCTGTAGTTACAAGTTGTAATGCTCAAGCCTTGTGAGTTGAAGGACAACCCTGTGTGCAAGAGTCTCCTTCAACTCTTGGTTCATAAACAATATCAAGTTTCTGGAAATGCAAGCTTAAGCAATGGACCCTGGCACACTCTGAACAAGGTGTGAGTTCTTGGCTTTGAAATAAAAATATATCTTCTTCAGTTTCTCCAATTTAAACATTAAGTATTTTTAGTTTTACCATCCTTTTCCTCACAATAATCGCTAGCAACCCTATTCCTTCAATGGAATATTTCAAAATCTTATGGAGATTTCCATGCATATGCAACTTTAAGACAAAAATCTTGCCTCTCCAAGCAGATTTCTGCTCTATTGTACCATAGAAAATAATTTTAGTATTTAACAAAATTGTAAGGGTAATCAAATCTTCCTTATTATGTACAAAGTCAGAGTACTCCTAAAAACCTGGTCCCAATTCCCTAATCCCTTAAGGCCAGTGTTATTCAAGTTAAATCACTTTAAACATTAGAAAGAATTATACATAGTTAAGTTGGTATTATTTTCCAGGGAGAATAAAAAAGCTATTTTCTTCATCCCCTCATGGGGGTAATACCATTCTATAAGCTCTTTTTATCAATTATATGTGCCCATGGAATGAACATTTTTGTTAAAGTATATAAAAATTAACAAATATTGTTTCTAAATTTCAAACATTCAGACATTTTTAGTAATACCCATTTTATTGACACCCACAATTTTTAAGTTCATATACACCTAATATAACTACTTTTATATAATCTAAGTTTACTTTTTACCATAAAAGTTCTCCCTTCTTAAACTTTCATAGATCTTTGCAGACCTCACTTTTTTTAGTTTCCACTTTATATAGATAAATATTGAATTAAAAAATTTTTATGGAACTGTTACATTTCTGCAGTTCTAATTTTGTCTGCATTTGTTAATATAACATGTATTTGTTAATATGTTAGGCTTATGTTGCATTTTAATCATATTTTACCTAAAGTTAGTTATTCAAATCAATAGTGTTATCAATTTAATAGGTAAAGGTGACAAAAATATGTGAGTGCAATTATATACTAATTTTTCTCTTGATCATATAAAGTAATAGGCTAATAATAATGTTTGCCTAATAATATTCTGGAACCTCCGCTTAATTCACATTTTAATCCTCTTTCCTAAATATCTACTTGGCTAAACAGCACTTATTTGGCATTACAGTGTGAGTTCCAAGGACAGTTCCTAAATGACTTAATTATGAATGAGAAATATTATCTTTGAAATTTTTTTCTTTAAGGCATAATTTTTAGCTCGTATGCTTTCATTATAGATTTCAATATATGAATAGTAATATGGGATATATGGTAACTACTTAGAAAGCTTAATCACAGACTGGTATTATTAGTTTAAGGAATACTGCAGTTCAACTACATGAAAAAAAGTTTGAGTACAGTATGATACTATAATACATAAAAGTTATATTCACAATTAGAGTACCTGGAGTAAATAAGTTTTGTGATCGGTTTTGGAAATGTATACCAAAAGTGATGGTTTTTTATTTATCATTTAGTGAAAGGTCTGAAAAATACCAGAAAAACATAAAAGCTCTCTTAGTACAAATATTTTTCATTATGATCATGAAAAAGATTGACCTGAATGGTTACTAAAAGTATTACATTTAATTATAGTCCATCACTCTGATAGAACATTCTGTAGACTTTAAAAAGTTTAATTAGCTTTTATAAATCCTTATAATATTGTGAGTATGACATTTCTCATGTTAAACATAAAACTTTTATGTTTAGAAGTTTTGACATTTTCTAAATCTGTGCCATGCTTTCATAAAATTTACAGTAAAAAAAAAAAAAAAAAACTTTTAAGTAACTTCAAGGATGCTTTAAGTACAATGGAAAGTGCCCAAGGTGTAATCCAGGCCTTCTTAAGTCCTCATCTGGCTACCTCAAGGACTTGGCTAAAATGCAGACCATATTGCCCCACTAGACAAATCCCTTAATAGCCTCCAGTAGCTACAGAATGTATCTTAGTGACCAGGTTAGCCCATAAACCCTCTTCTATTTTCCTCTCTCACATTACCTCCTCCCAGGGTAACTGCAGGTTTTTTTTGTTTTGTTTTGTTCCTCCAGCAACCCTGAACTTTCTGCAGTTCTCAGCATACAACACAGAGGGTTTGGTGGTAGCAGTGGTGGGCATGTTCTCTTTTTTTCTTTTCCAAGGCCTTTACTTACATTCTATCTTCTCTCTGGAATGGACCACCCTACTCCTAAAATCCTTTAAAACAAGCTTCTTAAACTTGAACATCTTTATGAATTACCTTAGTGTCCTGTTAAAATGCAAATAATTCGGTTGGTCTCAGGTAAGCCTCAAGATTTTTGCATTTTGCCAAGTTCCCAGATGATACTGATGATGCTCATCCTTGGAATAATCTGTGAGTAGAAGTCAATACAATTACCCATGCTTGAATGCTGTAGCTCTCCTTAGATACTCAGTTATAACTGTTATTTATATACTTATCAAACTATACTGGTCATTTTCTGTTTCTCTTATAGACTGAACTTCTTGATAATGGTGTAGTCATATATTGTATGAGCATGTGTATACATATATATGGGGTGTGTCTATATACACACAATTTATATAAATACTAAAGTATATATATACTTTATATATACTTAACTTTCTCTGCCCCCAGTTGTGCACTAGATCCCATTTTCTTTCACCTGCTCAAGAATGTACATAGTTGCATCAATATGTAGTGCTTGGTCATATATCATTTGGTTTCTTTCCTTATTTTATCATCATTCCCATCCAGGGCTTTCTACTGAATCTTCCTTCCTTCTGCCTAGAATCTTCTTTCAACAGATATTTTTGAATGATGAACATCTTTCATGTATTTACTCACATCTGAGACCAGACTCCATATTTAATATTGCAACCTGTTCCCAAAGCAAGAACACTGATTTTTTTTCTAACAGTTATATGATTTATATATTAGCTTAGTCTCTCTCCACTGGAATGTAAATTGCATGCAGAAAAGATATTCATTTTATTCATGTGTATATTTCTAGTGCTTGGAATAGTGTTTACATATTAAAAATAAGAGAATAAATGGATGATTGATGGGTTAAAGCAACAGATGCCCTTCCCCTCTTGTTAAGTCTTTGCCAAGAAAGTAGGCTGTAATTTAAAAAATTCTGTATCAATAGTATCCTAAAACTTTTATATTATTGTGAGTAGAGAATAATTGCTTTGTTCCTACTGCTACTCTGTCAAAGCCTCAGGCAGTCTGGCTAAAACCTGGGTAGATTCCCAAAAATTTATGATTCAAGAAAAATGTGTTCAAACCGTATCTTTATAATCTGGTCAAACTGGCAATATAACAAGGTCCAAGCTATAGTCCAAGCCTTGGTAATATGGAGACAATGATTTCAGCCAGAAAAAAAAAAAAGGCTGCAATTTCTGGAAAATACTCATTTCTACCATTGCAAAGAAAGGAAAATAATACAAAGGCTAGAAAAGGAAAGCTTGTTAGATGTTGCCCATGGCAGTACATAAATCCTATTTTTACTTGTATTATAAATCTATCTAAATCTAACTGAAAACAGTTGATAATCAGTTTTGATACATCCTTCCATTAGCAACTGAACAGGACTGATTCCTGTCACAGAAATTTAACTGACAGGTTGAGCATGGAGTATTCTGGCAAGTCCTCCTGGCAAATCTGGCCCAACTCTGCTCCAGGGCATCCACAGTGGGATGTCTTTATAATCTCTCCAGGCTGGAATCTGATGAAGGTAAGAAGGAATGATGGCACAAATTCAAGTAAATATCCTATCCACAAATTCCCTAAATCCAACTCATGTAATGCAGAGCCTTTGTAAGGAATGAGTGGGTGTGACAACTTGCCAACTTCAAATAATTAACAGACTAAATCTTGTACAGATATTTATAATTGGAACTGAAGTATTCTGAACCATTTTATTAAGGATTATACCACAATATGCTCTTCTCCTTAAAAAAAAAAAAAAAAGGCAAAAATCAATAGGAATATTTTACTAAAACTTCACTCACTGATCTCTAATGGAAAGTGGTTGCATTTTGAGAAGTTTATAGTTTGTGTTTATTTTTCAATGTTAACGTTAACTTCAAGTCTTTAAATGTAATAATGCATTCCTACCTATATAGAAATTATTGAATGATCTAAATTCAGTGACTTCAAATTATTACCAAGGTATTCAAAAACTGAGATCTCATTTTATTTAAATATCTGTTTATTTATGATCTAATGTGATCTCATTTTGATAGAATATAAAATGTGTGATTTTATAACCTGTGATAAGTGTGATTTACCAGAATTATTTGTTTCCTCACTGACTTTTTTATGCATATATCATTGAATTTCATAGAATTTTCAAGCTTCATGAAACTGGTCGCTAAATT
Source organism: Neomonachus schauinslandi (assembly GCF_002201575.2). Taxonomy (NCBI): domain Eukaryota; kingdom Metazoa; phylum Chordata; class Mammalia; order Carnivora; family Phocidae; genus Neomonachus; species Neomonachus schauinslandi. Next base: position 8,562,453 of record NC_058416.1, read on the forward strand.
TCTACCACGTTTTTTCCATGTAAAGTAAGTAGCTTCATTGTCTCCTGGACAGTTGTTAAGATGCTTGAGAAAAGTGAAGCTAGCACTGGATAGAAACACTGCTGAAATAATTTATTGACCTTTGAGGTTCTATAATGAGCTAAGGTGACAATACAATTGTTGTCAATATAAGGTTAGTGAAACTAATATGAGTATATCTCAGCTAAATAACTTAATCTGTGACTTAAGTTTTTTAGAGCAAAAAGTATAATTTCTGCTTATAAATACATTGGTTTAATCCCCACAAGGTTCAGATCTGAGATATTCCCATTTTAAGGAACCTGTATTTTTGGAAACCTGGAGACCATTTTCTCTATTAAAGCCTTATAGTGCATGCAATGATAATAACATTTCCAATGATTTGAACCAATCATTTCTCCAGAGGCAGTTTTGCCTCAGCAACAAAAGCCAGAATAATTTCCAAGTGGTTGTGCTTTAGTGCCAGTTTTGGAGGCACATGTGGATAAATCTGTAATAAACCTCAACATTCTTAACCAAAAAAAAAAAGTATGAAAACAATAGAAGAATTAGAAGAGAATAATAAATTTGGAGAACTGACACTTCCTGGTTTTAACACTTACTCAAAAACTATAGGATTCACAATTTTTAACTGGCAGGATATACATTTAGCTCAATGGAATAAAATTTGTGTCCACAGACCAGAGAGAAACTTACATTTGTGGTTAACTGGATATTGGCATGTTATTTCAATAAGAAAGAATAATCGTTTCAACAAATAGTTCTGGGCCAACTAGATATCCACAAGCAAAACATTGAAGTTGAACCCCTACCTCACCTCACCTCGTTTATAAAAATGAACTCAGAATGTACTATACAAGACCTAAAACTATAAAACTCTTAGGACAAAATATGGTAGTAAAGCTCTATTGCATTGAATTAGGCAGTATTTTTTATATGTAAAACCAAAACACAAAAACAGAAAATTTTGATGAAACCAATTTGTTTTACGCTTTAAATAAAAGTGCCAAGAATTTGAAAAGACAACTACATAATGAGAAAATACTTGCAAATCCTATATCTGAGAAGGGACTTGTGTCCAGAATATACAAAAACAAAACCAAATAACCCAATTAGAAATGGGCAAAGTATCCAGATATATATTTTTCCCAAGAAAATATGCAAGTAACCCTTTAGTATATGAAAACATGATCAGCATCATTAGTTATTAGGAAATTCAAATCAAAGCCACAATAAGATACCATGTCACCTCTACCAGGATAGCTATAATGAAAAAGATGGACTCTAACAAGTGTTGGTGAGAATGTGGAGAAATTGGAACCCCCAAACATTGCTTGTGAGAATATAAAATATTGCAGCCATTTTTGGAAGTAGTTTGACAGTCCTTAAAAATGTAAACATTAAGAATTGTCATATGATCCAGTAATTCCAAGGGAAATAACCTACATCTACACAAAAACTTGTATATAAATATTCATAGCACCATTTTCATAATAGCCAAAAACTGAAAACAACCCAAATACTCATCAACTGAAGAATGAGAAAGATAGGTAGTATGTCCATATAATGGAATATTATTTGGTCATAAAAAGAACTGATCCATACTACAATGTGGATGAACCTTGAAAACATACTAAGTGAAAGAAACCAGTCACAAAAGGTCATATGTTCTATGATTCCATTTACATGAAATGTCCAAAATAGGTAGATCCATAGAGACAGAAAATAGATTAGTGGTTAGTAAGGGGAGAATGGGCAATGGCTGCTGGTGGGTAGGTAGTTTCTGGGATGATGACAAATCTTTTAAAATTAGATTATAGTAATTGTTGCACAACTCTGATTTTACTAAAAACCATTGAATTGAGCACTTTAAATGAATTTTGTGGTATGTGACTTAGATACCAATTAGTTCTTAAAGCAAACAAACAGAAGTAAATATTAAGCCAAATAAAAATTAGTTTTAGGGTATCTACAAAAGAAGTCAATTGAATATAGTGATTCCAAAATTCTTAAGAGTATTAATTGCATCAATTGAATCTAGAATATCTCATTGCTTTATCTCTATATAATGAACTTTTGAAATACTCAAGAATTGGGAGTTTAAATGGACATTGATGCCTTAATCTAAAAAATATTGACATTGCTTTAAAATGTTTCAACCCAGATAATCTTATATGATTATTGGTATTTACATACAAAGGATTCTATTAAACAGTTTATTCCAGCTCAGAGCTAGTTTTCTTTTCTTTTCAATAAATTAAACCAGCATCATGACCAGTGGGAGCTAAGCACTCGACATCCTACAATGCTGGTGTTTCTTAATTTATGCCCTGAGGGACTAATACTGAGAATATGTTCAGGGTACCATAGCAACTGCAGAATCAAAGCAATGATATCATATGGCAAGTTTGTAGCTGAGAGAACACTTCAGGATTCTATGGGATCACCTGGGGCAGCAATATTACAAGTGTTCATGGTGTGGCATCTTGATAAGGGACACTTAATTGGTGTTAATTTTATCCAAATTGAAGACAATATAGAGCATCTCTTTCCATAGAGTAGAATTGTCTCATAAAGACGTGTTACAAAACATTAAGGATGTTTAATTTGTAATAGTGTTTCACAAGGGTTTTGATATGGATCTTTATTAAAACTGACTTCAAGTTGCTTTAACCTTAGTAATATGCTAAAATGTTTGTGCAGGGAATAACAATATCTTGTCTAACATCAAAGGAAGACAAAACATTGTCAGCTAATATCAATATTAATTTTCATGACAACAGCAGTTGTATTTGATCATCACCTGATATACATATTCCCCACTTTTCTCTTTGAGAATCTGAATAGTGAGAACACTAATAAAGTACCCAGGGAACCAACAATCCCTCCTTTCCTATTTCATTTTACTCAATTAACATACAACAGATGTCAGCTTTCAGAAGAAGCTTTTTAAGAGCACTGGGCTATGTGCCTCTTTGCCTTTGGATATTGGAATGAATTCCACCATCATGAAACTCAAAGAAAATTGCCATTTTCTCCCCAAGTTCCAATCTGTTATCACATATCATAAGCCACCAGGCTTAATATCCAACTAATGTTGAATACAGGTATAAAAATCCAGTTATTTCTTATTCTCTTAATCCAAAAAAAGGGAAATTATGAAAACATTAGTTATAAAAATCAAAGGTGAAATGGGATTAAAATTATGAAGCTCTCTAAAGGAATTTAAACATTAAGAACAAGAGGATTCAGTACAAAACTACTCAATTTTACTTATTAAAACATGTTTTGGGGGTGCCTCAATGAGTTAAGCGTCTAACTCGATCTCTGCTCAGGTCTTGATCTCAGGATCATGAGCCCAGCATGAAGCCCACTTAAAAAAAAAAAAAAAAAGAGCAAAAAACATGATTCGGAAACTCTCTTGGCTCTGTACTCTAGCAATTCAGCCCAGTTATTAAGACTGTCCTCTTTGTAGATGGCGTATGGTATGGCAGGCACTGACAAAAATCTGTTTCCACAACAAGGTGGAATTTTATTGAGAACCCCATGACCTGCATCCAAAAATAAAAAAAAAAAGGAAAAACAAGTTAGGAACTAATGGAATATTTAAAAACCAGTAAGTATTCTTAATTAATCGATTACAACTAATGCTCATGTTATTAATACAAAAATTAGATATCCAAAATTAGAGAAGTAGTTATTTCAAAATGAAATTGATAAAGTGGAAAAAAGTCTTCAAAAAGGTGTTTTATAAACAAGTAGACTACAAAAAAGTAATACAGAAATGAATGCAAATGAAGAGAAGGGCAAACAAATAAATCAAAGGACTAATCCTTAGCTTCCCACAGAGGAAAGAAAAGATATTGTAATGTAATATTCATTTGTTTAAATTTAAAAGTGAACCCCTAAATCTCTAAAAGGAGCTATAATGAAAGATGGGTAATGTATGATAACAGGAAGAAATATTTTCTTCCACAATACACATATTTTTCCAGATTATAATTTCCAAAATGACAAAAGCATGCAGGTGAAGTTACTTACCCTGCAACTTCTTGAATGAATACCCTTAGGTCAGAGGTACCTAAAAGCTTTTATATGGGCTTCTTTCCTGGAATAGAAAATAAGACAGGACAAACTAAATCTTTCTTCCATTGAATAAGATTCAAATAGAAAACCTTATACTGAAATATATACACTTCATTTTAAGAAAAGATTTATATGGATTTGTAAATGAACTTTTGCATGTATAACCTATGAGCATGATTATTGGGTACATTCCCATGAAAGTTTCAAAGAACCTTAAGGGATTCCAAAACTGCAATGTTTCTAAAACTGTTTTGGAAACAGATATGGACACCTCATTGTTTGTTGAATTATATTTAAGCTTCTGAGCTCCAAAGTTCCTGCATTTGTCTACTATAAATTTAATTATTATGTAACTGGACCTATAGCCATATCTTTCCAGATAATTCCTCAAGAAACTTCCATTAATTTCCTCTGAATAATGTTGATGACTGCTATCTGGAATAATCAGCATTTGCGGCAGTAACTAAATTGCTGAAGACAAGAGAAAAGAGGAGTTAACTGGCACATTAGGATAAGTGTTTAAATGTAAAAAATGTTTAAGTATTTTACATATTCCTAGTAAAAATAAGTTCATGATATTTCCCTGTTATGGTTAAGCTACTTTGACAACAAGAAATAGTAAATGGAAAATGTCATGTTTTACAAACTTTATGCAGTCTTGAAATATAAAGAAAACATTTCTCCCACTAAATAATAAGTAGAATAAAGTTGGCATATTTTAATTTCAACACACCACTTCCAGTCATAGCATTAGTGATATTACAAAAGTCACAGTAGACTCGTTAGTGCTGATAGGATAAAGACAGATGACCAGTACCTAAAGCATATTCCTTAAAATGAAAATCCAATTCTGACATATGAAAACTAATGATAAAATAGTAAGCATTCTTTCAGTAGAGTAATATGCATTCCAAAATTTCAAAATATTTCTTTGCACATTTCTTTGAGCATAATCTCTCCTACAATCTGAGTCACTGGAACCAACTGCTCTGCTATTTATTTTGAGCTATCAATTCAAAGTCAATATAATGAAAAGAGTGAAAAACATCTTTATTACAAAAGTAGTTTTGACCTTACAGAACCTCCAGAAAGATTCTGTAGGACCACCAGCGTTGGGAATTCCTAGTTTGAAGGTTGTTTTCTCAATACAATACATTCCAAGTTGGATGAGCTCTTAATGTATTTAGTTTACTTTGCATTTGGCTAGAAGTTACTAGAGACAGTATGGAAAAAACATCCTCATGTATCTGATACAAACTTCCTTGCATGTAGATTACATGGAAATGGAGAAGCAGGTCATCCAACCTGCTCAGGAATGAAGACTTCTCATGTTAAGAATGCCACACAACAATATCTGCTTTAAAAGACAACAGCTTGTGAATCACTATATTGTAGACTTGAAACTATTACTATACTATATGTTAACTCACTGAAATTTAAATGAAAACTTAAAAAGAGCATTAAAAGACCCTAGCTTGGAATGCTGCTATTCAATTCATCTAAGACTACCTGTATAAAGTTTTGGAGATTTCTTCCATTAATAGTGCGCACGTCCTACCACACTTAGCCTCTTGATAAAGAACTAAAGATAAGTGAGTAAATGAAAGCAAACAAACATGCCTTAAGTGCATATAAGTGAAGTGGGATATGGATTGGAAAAATTCCTGAGTGCTATTGGTGATCTTGTTTACACACATCCACTTTGCCCTCCACACCTAGGCCATTGAGTGGACACATTCTTTGTGGAGAGGCCAGTGTAAAACTTTCTACATCTATTTGGTGAGATAAAAATCATGTAACTCTTTGGAATTCTAATTTTTCCTATATTTGAGTAAATATAAACTGATAAAACTATTATTTTACATTAAGATTATGCTGGATATTTTATGTAACAGAAATCGTAAACATCAAAGAAATGTTGTATTAGCTAAGGACTAGAATGTCCTGGGCTATTAGTTCACTCTGTTATTCAGGGAATTTTGTGAAAAATAGCCATCACTATAGAATACCAGTTATTATACTTACATAAGACAACACTACTTATTATACACCTCAATTTAGTAATGTGAGTATATTTCTCCTTTTGAACATTATTGATTAAAATTGAGGGGTTTTCCCCCCCCAAAGACCATATTCTTCTAGAAGGCAATATGCCATGAAGTGTTTAATTTTGTTTGCTTAGTACTTAAAATGCAGTGTGGTAGTATAGGTACTGAAGTAAATGCTGTAATGCTAGAGATGTTTAATAGAATTTTAGCATGTAGGAGTTTTAGGGACTTTTAACAGACTTTATTTTCTAGAGCAGTTTTAGGTTTACATAAAAATTGAAGGGAAAGTAAAGAATTCTCATGTAACCCCTCTGCTGCCCACCTCCCCCACCCCACTTTTTCCTATTAACATCTTGTGTTAGTGTGGAATAGACAAAAGATAATGGTGGCTTGAGCAAGACTGGCAGTCATGAGGTTGGTGGTAAGTGGTCACATTTGTGATATATTAGAAATAAGAGACTTCAAGAATGTGTGGATTGATTTTATATGGAGTAGGGGAGAAAGAAGAGCTAAAAATGAGTCAACTATTTTGCCTGAGCACTGGAATAGCTAGAGATGCAAGTTTGAAGGTATAAATTTGAGACAGATCAACATAAAGATGGATTCTGAAGCCATGAGGGTTAAAGATAACCTCTCTGTGGTGAGTGTAGCAAAAACAGAGGGATAACTTTGGAGACCCTCATGCATGCCAAATTGGAGACATGAAGAGAAATCAACAGAGATCAACAAGTACAAGAGAAGATTGTACAAGAAACAAGAAACACTACTTTTTCTAGAATCCAGGTAAGTAAATTAGCTTACGAAGGTGACTGACTGGGTGTGTCAAATCATGGTATTTCCGGAAAGATGAAGACTGAGAATGAACCATTGGCTTTAGACGTACGGGAAACATTTGTGATCTTGACATCTTTTCTTTTGGTAAAGAGGAACTAGTCAGACTATCCCTGCTGGGATTTAGAAAGAGAATGAAGTAAAGCTAAATAAATATATTTCTTTCAAGGATTTTTGTTGTGAAGGGATGGATTGAAATTTTTAGTAGCAGCAATGGAATGTGTGCTTAAAGGAAGCTCGTTTATTTTAAACATTTTATACATAAAATCTTTATGCATGTATGTGTATAAATACATATGTATGTTTATATGCACGTATGCACATCTATACCATAAATACATCTCAGATATATATTTATATATATCAGATATGTATATCTCTATTACTGAGATATATAATCAGATATATGTATAGATATCACCATTGTTGCATTTTTACATCATCATTGTATCATTGCTACTTAATTAGGACCTGGCACTTGGTAAGACCTTAGTACACAGTACCTTTTCATGCAAAAATTCATGTGTAGGATGAATGACAGTTCACTTATTGGTAATTTATGTTATAGTCCCTGGTTATCTGTCAATCACAGCAATACTGCACATATGTACTGCTTAAGGAAAAAAAATTCTATCACTGAATATGGAATACTTTCACTATGAAGTAGTTTTAATTTGACTAAAACTTAAAGATTACCTTCTCCATCAATCTGCCACTATTCTAAAATTTTGCTGATGTCATAAAGTGTAAAACTGCACATTGAACAAGATTTTAAACTGCCAGAGCTTTAAAGTTAAAAAGTTAATGTTCCAAATGATTTACACCTGGACGTGGCATGCAAAACCATCAAAATGAGTCTTGCCTGTTGCATATAGAAAATTCCATTTCTAAAATTATATACATTGATATAATAAAAACTGAGTGCCTATAAAGGGTATGTGCTTATGGCAATCAAGAAAATTTAAAAATGTGCTTTACATTGTTTTATGATGTATTAGAGTTGAAAATCCATTTTAATAAAGTCAAGGAGCAAACTGTTTCCATAGGATCATGGATATGAAAAACATTTGCTAAAGTCATCTAAACCATCACGTTGTCTCAAACAATGGGTCCTGTAGTCCACCTCTAATGAGGGAACTCTATTCATAAAGATCTTTTGAGCCCTGTTTAACACTTCTGAGAGGACATTACAAAACAGCTGTGGAAAATTTGACGATTTAAAAATTTTGAATAGTATGAGTTTATATTAGCTTTGAATAAAAGTTCTAAAGAATAATGCTGGAAAAATGTCTGTTCATGTCTTCTACCCATTTCTTGATTGGATCATTTGTTCTTTGGGTGTTGAGTTTGACAAGTTCTTTATAGATTTTGGATACTAACCCTTTATCTGATATGTCATTTGCAAATATCTTCTCCCATTCTTTCAACAGACACAAAAAGAAGTGCTCAACATCGCTCGGCATCAGGGAAATCCAAATCAAAACCTCAGTGAGATACCACCTCATACCAGTCATAATGGCTAAAATTAACAAGTCAGGAAACGACAGATGTTGGCAGGGATGCGGAGAAAGGGGAACCCTCCTACACTGCTGATGGGAATGCAAGCTGGTGCAGCCAGTCTGGAAAACAGTATGGAGGTTCCTCAAAAAGTTGAAAATAGAGCTACCATACGATCCAGCAATTGCACTACTGGGCATTTACCCCAAAGATGCAAATGTAGTGATCTGAAGGGGTACGTGCACCCCGATGTTTATAGCAGCAATGTCCACAATAGCCAAACTATGGAAAGAGCCAAGATGTCCATCAACAGATGAATGGATAAAGAAGATATGGTGTATATATATATATACACACACACACACACACACACACACACACACACACACACACACACAATGGAATATTATGCAGCCATCAAAAGGAATGAAATCTTGCCATTTGCAATGACATGGATGGAACTGGAGGGTATTATGTTGAGTGAAATAAGTCAATCAGAAAGGCATGTATATGATTTCACTGATATGAGGAATTCTTAATCTCAGGAAACAATCAAGGTTGCTGGAGTGGTGGGGGGTGGGAGGGATGGTGTGGCTGGGTAATAGACATGGAGAGGGTATGTGCTATGGTGAGTGCTGTGAATTGTGTAGGACTGTTGAATCACAGACCTGTACCTCTGAAACAAATAATACATTATATGTTAAAAAGATGATAGTAGGAAGGGAAAAATGAAGGGGGGGAAATCAGAGGGGGAGATGAACCATGAGAGACTATGGACTCTGAGAAACAAACTGAGGGTTCTAGAGGGGAGGGGAGTGGGGGGGGATGGGTTAGCCTGGTGATGAGTATTAAAGAGGGCATGTACAGAATGGAGAACTGGGTGTTATACGCAAACAATGAATCATGGAACACTACATCAAAAACTAATGATGTAATGTATGGTGCTTAACGTAACATAATAATTAAAAAAAATAATGCTAGAAGTGGAAGGTGAACCTCATTTAATCCTACTCTGTCAATTCATGATTGACATAGCTGAGGAACAGAAAAACTGGCTCATTTTTTAAACACTACCCAGCAAGGTGAGTGGGACTTCCCAACCCCCCATGCTTATTTTTATTGTACATTTGGATGCTATTTCTGTAATTCTTTTTCTAGAATATAAGTTCTTAGAGAATTGGGACTACAGGCCTATTTCTATGTATAAAGTGGAAAAAATAACAAATACACAACAGAATAAATATGACATGTTTTGGGGTCTAACCATAGGTGTCATTTTGGAGACTTTAAATTCTCAGTCTCTGCCTCCTTCTCTTCTCCCACCTCCAGAACTAATATATTTCCATATTTGTTTTCTAGAGAGTTTCCTGGCTTTAGTTAAGGAAGATTTTAAGGAGCCCAGGATTACCATTCTGAAACATTTGTTGATCATTTGTCTTTACACTGAGCCTCTAAAGTGTTCTGCTTCATTCTGAGATCAAGACATCACCTCTCAGCTTTGAGACTAGATTTTTTTTCTTGATATACTGCTGAGTATTCCAGTTCCTTTTCAGTTGAGGCCCTGATTGAATCACAACGGTCTTCTCTGTCAGAACAAAAGTTCTCTGCTTTAGAAACCCATGCAAGAAGGTTTTATGAGGGACAGTGATAATTGTATGCCAACTTCAAGGACTCCCTGCTCCTGGATTCTTCAGAATCATGTTTAGAAAACCCCTTTTGGAATTATCTTGTGTGGATCACCTACCAAAATAATTTCCATCTAGGTTTGACATTCTAGCTCTGGCTTACCTCCATTCTGATGTCCTGATTTATGGATCTCAACTCTCTTATTCAGCTCTACTCTTTGATTCTTCTAGAGTTATGTCCAGTTGTGTCCTGAAATATGATAATCAGCCCTGGAACATACAAATTGGAATTCAATTTACTACTTTAACTCTGAAAAAGCATTTTTGATTTATAGAGCATGACACCAACAAGATGGCAACATAAGTCATTCCTGACTTTGTTCCCCCTCACAAGAAGAATAACAACTATTTATGGCCAAAACACCACGGAGAGAATCCTGGAACATGAAAATGAGGCTGAAGTACCACCCTGCAGCACAGAGACCAAGACAGACTGCTTTAGAAAGTAAGAAGAGGGCGCCTGGGTGGCTCAGTTGGTTAAGCGACTGCCTTCGGCTCAGGTCATGATCCTGGAGTCCCTGGATCGAGTCCCGCATCGGGCTTCCTGCTCGGCAGGGAGTCTGCTTCGTCCTCTGACCCTATCCCCTCTCAGGTGTTCTCTCTCATTCTCTCTCTCTCAAATAAATAAATAAAATCTTTTAAAAAAAAAAGTAAGAAGAATGGCTACTGGAAACTAACAAAGCTCTAATAACTGATCATAAAGAAATGGAGATATATGAACTGTCAGACAAAAATTCAGAATAATCCTCTTAAAGAATTGTAGTAAACTTACAAGAACACAGTCAACTAAATAAAAAGGAAAATAATCAACAAAATGAGAAGTTTGACAAAGAAATAGAAACCATAAAAAAAATGAGAAGTCCTAGAGTTGAAAAACACACTGAACTGAAGAATTCAATGGAGAACTTCAGAAGCAGACTGGACCATGCTGAAGAAAGAATCAATGACCTGGAAGATAAGGGGTTTTAAATTATCCACCAGAGCAAAAAGAAAAAAGAAGAAAGCCTTGGACACAATGAAAAAAAAAAAAATCACATTATGGGAATTCCAGGAGAAGAGAAAAAGGGAAGAAACAATATTTAAAGCAATAAAATGGCTGAAAACTTTACAAGCCCAAGAGAGAAAAAGACATCCAGATCCAAGAGGCCTAAAAAATTCCAAATAGGTTGAACCAAATAGGGCTACACCAAGACACATAACTGTCAAATCAAAGACAGCTTATTTTAAAAGCAGCAAAAGAGAGAAGTTATCTACAAGGGGACCCTATAAGACAATTGGTAGATTCTCAACAGAAACTTTTTAGTCCAGAAAAGAATGGGGTGACATATTCAAAATATTGAAAGGAAATGACTTTCAGGGACAAATAAATGCTGAGGAAATTCATCACTACTAGCTAAAAGGAGTTCCATGATTGGAAATAAAACAATGTTAGTTAACATCATAAAAACATAAGGTAATATAAAACTCACTGGTAATGGTATATATATAGTCAAAGTTGGAATCTGTAATATGGTAATGGTGGAGCATTAAGCATTTAACAACTCTAAACATTAAGAGTAAAAATAACCTTAACCATAATAAATGGTTATTGTGCAATATAAAAAAATATGTAAACTGTAACACCGATAACCTAAAATGTGAGGGAGAGAAGAAGTAAAAGTGTAAAGCTTAGGTATTAATTTAAAATAGGGTGTTATAATTTAAAAATATTTTAGGTAACCCTCATCATAGCCACAAGGGAAAAACCTGGAGTACTCACACATAAGAACATGATAAAGAAGTCAAAGGATATTGATCTCACGTAGCATCAAAACATACACACACACACACACACACACACACACAAGATAGCAGGAGAAGAAATAAGAACAATGGATCTGCAAGACAACCAGAAAACAATGAACAAAACAGCAATAGGAAGTTCTTATCAATAATTACATCAAATAAAAACATATTAAATTCTATCATCAAAAGATATAGAATGGCTGAATGGATTTTTAAAAAAAGATTAAATGATATGTTGCGTACAGGACACTGACTTTATCCTTAAAGACACAAATAAGTAGAGATAGCTACCCAAATATCAGACAAAATAGACTTTAAATAGTAAATAGAGACAAGGAAAGTCATTATATAATGATAAAAGGGTCAATATATCAAGAAGATAATAATTGTTAGTATCTATGTACCTAACATCAGAGAACATAAATGCATAAAGCAAAGCCAGAAATAAACAGCAATAGTTGGAAATTTTATTTATTTTGTTAATCACCATACATTACATCATTAGTTTTGATGTGGTGTTCCATGATTCATTGTTTGCATATAACACCCAGTGCTCCATTCAATACATGCCCTCTTTAATACTCATCACCAGGCTAACCCATCCCCCCCCCACTCCCCTCCCCTCTAGAACCCTCAGTTTGTTTCTCAGAGTCCATAGTCTCTCATGGCTCCTCTTCCCCTCCAATTTCCCCCCTTTCATTTTTCCCTTCCTACCTCTGAAACAAATAATACATTATATGTTAAAAAAAAAAAGATTGTAGGAATAGTTGGAAATTTTAATACCCCACTCTCAATAATAGATCATCCAGTCAAATAATCAGTAAGGAAATGGTGAATTTGAATAACACTGTAAACAATTTGATTTCGCAAGAGCAGAATACATATTCTTAAGTTCACATGGAACATTTTCTAGGATAGATCATAGGTTAAGCCACGAAACAAATATTAGCAAATTCAAGCTTGAAATCATACCATCAAAAGATACCAAGTGTCTTCTATGACCACACTAGTATAAAACTTGAAATCAATGGAGGAAAATTGTTTAATTTCCATGTATTTGTGAATTTTCCAACAGTCTCCTGAGTAACGAATGGATCAAAAAATAAGGGGGAAACAAAGCATCTTGAGATGAACAAAAATGAAAACACAAATAACCGGGGTGCCTGGGTAATTCAGTCAGTTAAGCATCTGACTCTTGGTTTAGGCTGGTCATGATCTCAGAGTTGTGAGACTGAGCCCTACATCGGGCTCCGTCTGGGCTTGGTGCGAATTCTGCTTGGAATTCTCTCCCTCTAAACCTCTCCTCACTAGCTCTCTCTCTCTCTCTCTCTCTCTCTCTCTCACTCAGGTAAAAAAAAAAAATCTTAAAAAAAAAAAAAAAGGAAAACACAAATACCAAAACTTATCGGATGCAGCAAAAGCAGGTCTTAGAGGGAAGCTGATAGCAGTAAATGCCCACATTAAGAAGCAAGAAAGATCCCAAACAACCTAATTCTACACCTTAAGGAACTAGAAAAAGAAGAAACTGAGCCCAATGTTAGTAGAAGAAAGGAAGTAATAAGGAATAGAACAGAAAAAAATGAAATAGGGAAAAGGAAATCAATAGATGAGACTAACCAAACTAAGAGTTAGTTCTTTGAGAAGATAAAATTGGTAAAATTTTACTAGACTGACTAAGGGGGAGGGGACAAAAACAGAACTCAAATCAACAAAATTATAAATGAAAAAGGAAACATTACAAATGACATCACAGAAATACAAAGAATCTTGAGTTTACTATGAACAACTGTACTCCAACAAACTGGACAACCGAGAATAAATGGAAAAAAAATTCTTATAAACAAACTACCAACCAAGACTGATTCAGGAAGAAATAGAAAGTCTGAGTAGATCAATTAATACTAACAACATTGAATCAGTAATCAAAAATCTCCAGTGAAGAAAAACCCAAGACTAAATGGTTTTTACACTCATTTTATCAGGCCAGCATTGCCCTGATACCAAAGCCAGAGAAAGACACTACCAGAAAACAACAGAACAATATTTCTGATATAGATGCAAAAATTCTCAGTAAAATACTAGCAAAGCAAAGTCAGCAGCATATTAAAAGGATCATTCACCACGATCAAGTGGAATTACACATGGGATGCCAGGATGGTTTGACATAATCAAATCAAGCAATGTGATACATTAATAGAATGAAAGAAAAATCATATGATCATCTCAATAGACAGATTTGAGAAAATGAAACACCCATTCATGATAAAAACTCTAAACAAATTAGGTACAGAAGGAATGTACCTAAACATAATAAAGGCCATATATAAGTCCACAGCTTTCATCATACTAAATGGTGAAAGGTTGAAAGATTTTCCTCTAAAAACAGGAACAAAACAAGTGTGCCCACTCTCAGCACTCCTATACATCATAATACCAGAAGTCCTAGCTTGAGCAACCAAGAAAAGAAAAAGAAAGGCATCAGAACTGGAATAGAAGAAGTAAAATTGTCTTTATTTGCAGGTGGCATAATCTTATATAGGGAAATCCTAAAAACTCCACACAAAAAAACTGTTAGATCTAATCAATAAATTCAATACAGTTTCAGGATACAAAATTAACATAAAAATTGGTAGCATTTCCAGACATTAACAACAAATTATCTGAAAAAGAAATTTAAAAAATCCCATTTACAATAGCATCTAAAACAATAAAATATTTAGGAATGAACTTAGCCAAAGAGGGAAAAGATCTCTATTTGAAAACTACAAGATATTGAAGGGAATAAAAGACACAAATAAATGGAAAGGTATCCCATGTTCATAGATTGGAAGAATTCATATTTTTAAAATTTTCATACTACCAAAAGTAGGTTCAATACAAACATTATAACGATTTGAATAACATTATTTACAGAAGTAGAAAAAACAATTATAAAATTTATATGGAATCACAGAAGATCCCAAATAGCCAAAAGAATCCTGAGAAAGAAGAACAAAGGGGAAGGGCATCACACTTCCTAATTTTAAGCTGTATTAATCAAAACCATATGGTACTGGCATAAAAACAGACAACAGATCAATGGAACAGAATTGAGAGCCCAGAAATAAACCTAAGCATATAGTCACCTTATATTTAACAAGGGAGACAAGAATACTCAGTAGAGAAAAGACAATCTTTTCAATAAATTGTGCTGGAAAAACTGGATATTCACAAGTAAAAGAATGAAGCTTAGACCTCTGTCTTATAACACTTACATAAATTAACTAGAAATGGATTAAAGATTTAAATGTAAGACCTGAACCATGAAACTCCTTAAAGAAAACATAGGAATAAAAGCTCCTAACATGGTCTTGGCAGTGATTCTTTAGATAGGATACTTAAAACACAAGGAACAAAATAAAAATAAACAACTAGGACTACATAAAACTAAAAAGCTTCTGCACAGCAAAAGAAACAAAGTGAAAGACAATGATAACGGGAAAGAAGTACTTGCAAATCATATCTGATAAGGTGTTAATAGCCAAAATATACAAAACCACATATAACTCAATATACACTACTTAAAAATATTTATATAAATCTTTATAAAAAATTATGTTTATTCAATACTTCAAAAATATTTATTGAGCTTTCCCTAAAATTCTCAGTACTGGTGATACAAGGAAAAACCGAATATTCATAAATTTCTACTATAGGAAACATCCTATGCTTATAATTATTCATATATCTTTATTCAAATGTAATTAGCCCAGTTTATACATATTTTAAAATATAAAATCAGGTAAATTTATCCATCTTGAATTTAAAAAACCTACTTATTCATTTTTCTCCCACAAAAAGAAAAAAACAAAACTGCTCAGTATTTCTTGATAATTTGTGCCAATATAAATTTTTGTCTTATATTTATAGTCCTAGAATTCTTGCCACTCGCAACAACATGAATGGATCTAGAACGTATAATGCTAAGTGAAACAAGCCCATCAGAGAAAGACAAATACCATATGATTTCACTCATAAGTTGAATTTAAGAAATAAAACAAAGGAAAAGACAGACAAAAACAAGAAAAAGACTCTTAACTATAGAAAACTGATGGTTACCAGAAGGGAGGAGGGTGGGGGATGGGTGAAATAGGTGATGGGGATTAAGAGTACACTTACCATGATGAGCACTGAGTAATTTATAGAATTGTTGTATCACTATATTGTACACCTGAAACTAATATACCAACATATGTTAACTCTGCTAGAATTAAAATTTTTTTGAATTTCATAGGCTTAAAGCTGAGTTTTTAAATACAAGTAGTCATTCCTTTTAAAAAGAGTTCTAGATTGAGCAACACTAAAAATAAATAATTTAGCTTTCTATATTAGTTAGGTAACCAAAATGTCTTCTAATAAAAAGCCCTGACAAATCTTTGAAAAAGATACAATTTAAAATATCACTTGTGAAAACTAATATGATTTTTATTTTAGAAAGTTAGAAAACATTTAAATCTAAGTCTACCTTTGACATTTGTTTTCTTTTGAACATAACTTCAATACCGTAAAGATGTCACTATTTCCTATTATATATTGTGTATAAGAAAACTTAGAATTTTACTTCTGGCAACATGATAAACTGTCCCTTGTTTTATTTTCATCTTACTGGAATATTATTTGAAATATTTTATTATTGAAATCAATTCTGATTTTTGCATGAAGAGAACATTCTGATTAGAACAGAAAAAAAAAAAAATGTCCCTAAGTGTTCCCTTTGAATGGCTCACCAGGAATATGGAACACCAATCTTTTATCAAATTGCTTGGTAATCAAACATGAAAGCCAAGATACTGAATAATATTTTCTTTTTAAATTTTCATTTGTGGGGAAAAATAGCTGAACACACATAATAAGTATTGTTGCCATGTAAAGAATATGATAATATATAAAAACAGAATATGTTTTTACCTATTTTAACAATACCCAAGTTGGTATCTTAACTCTTCCTTACCCGTCTGTGACCAGGGTCTTGTTATATCCTTGCTTAAATCTCAAATTTTTGTAATTACTAAAATTATAGTACCTAATTTCAAAGTTGTAGTAAAACTTACATGAAATTATATTAATATTTATATTGATAAATTATGATCACAGCCATTAGAAGTTTATAATAAAAATTAGGTTAAATATTATATGTTAAATACTGGAATATTCAATTAAGCACTGTTACATACTGTAACATTAAATTAAATGCAAACATTTGACCCAAGACCTAGTTAGATCACTTATGCATTTTTTTTTTTTCATATTTAAGGTATAGTGTTTCTTTCCTCCCCTCCAAGGTTTTATTAAGAAACCTACACACATTTCAGTGGTTAAATTTAGGTAATCTTATACATTATTCTTCATTTTATAGATGAGGAAAGTGTATCTCATAGAGGCTAAATGCCAAGATCACACCATTAGTAAAGGCATACATCAGTTTACTTTCATATCTAACTCCATTTCTTTATCTTGCTAACTATACCATACATTGTGTCAAAATTTCAGAACCTAGAGGGAGTTTATAATTTCTCTTGCCTCTTTTTAACATTATTTAATCACAGTCACAGATCTAGAAAATACTTAAAAAAAAAAATCTTCTCTAGTTTCAGTAAGCATGGTTTCTAAAATCCCTCAGCATTCGGGTGTATTTGTGTAATCTGCTGTGAAGTAGAGCACTCCATGGTGCACCTACACAGATTTGCTCTGTTTGCTCTCCCAGTGAGCAAGCCCAGCTGCACCCCTCTCTCAGCCCTTAGAAACAATCCTGCCACGAATACTCTGTACCTGTCCCCTCTTGGCTCTGTGTGAGAATTTCCCTGGGATATGGCCAGGAACAGGGTTAGCATAAATTAAAATACATACACATAAAAGGACATAGTGTGAAACAACACACTTAAACAAATGATACACAAAAACCTCATTCAAATGGCTGCACATGGTGGGAGGGGAATGAGACGTGAGTATGAAAGGGAATATGTAAGTGAAGGGAATGGATCTGCACGGAAGAATGAATGTGCCAAGATATAAGTGAGATTAACTAAATCTTCAGCACCAGCGTCCCAAAGAAGAAAAAAAAAATTGCTCTCTGCTGAGTTGCCTTTTAATAGAATGAGGTCCATCACTTCCATCAATTTTCATAGCATATATGAGTAGACAACAATAGAGCTGAATAAGAGGGGATAAACTATCAAATGTTCAAAAGAAAAAAATATAAGGGGCGCCTGGGTGGCTCAGTCGGTTGGGTGTCTGCCTTCGGCTCAGGTCATGATCCCAGGGTCCTGGGATCCAGCCCCACATCGGGCTCCTGGCTCAGCAGGGAGCCTGCTTCTCCCTCTCCCTCTGCCTCTCTCCCTGCTCATGCTCTCTGTCTCTGTATCTCCGTGTCTCAAATGAATAAATAAAATCTTTAAAAAAATATATAAGAGGTTAAAGGATGGTAGTCTAATGAATGCTGTGCCTACATTTAAAAGGAGAGGAAAAACAGAAGATCCTGGTCTAAACCTTTCCATAAAACCCGGAGAACATTTCGCAGAGGATACAGCATGCCTGCAAGGTTTGGTTTGTTACAAGGTTCTGAAGGGGAGCAGAAGTGCTACACAATGGAGTGGCTGGTAAAGGAGAACAAGATCATGATAAAGGACTGCAAGAAATGGTAACCTTCAAATTAGCCAGGGAAAGTAGAAGGAAATTATTAGCGTGACTTAGATTAGAAATATATAGAGACTGAGTTGTGGGACTTCTGTCCGCGTGGTGGTGTCTATGATGTCTTCATTTTAGAGAACTCTGGACAGCTCTACAGAATGCTGGCACTTTTAGAGGTACAGACGGTGCGGTCGTTGCCTGTATACTCCAGTTGGAGTGTCAGACAAGAAATAATTAAACACATAATTACAAATAGCCCTTAAGCACTGGAAAAGAAATATGGCAAATTATTTCTGGTGCATCCTGTGAATGAATGTCACCATCCTGACTTTTATTTTGTCACATTTAACTTCCTGTATTTATGTTTCAATATCCCTGCCACACTAAAACCTGTTCTTGGGAAGAAGTCAAGTATGTTCTAACATCTAACATATCAGTTAGGAAGTCATAAATATTAAATGAACTGGTCTGGTTGTTACATTTGATTCAGATCCTGGGTCTGTGGTCACTTCCTGTGTCCCCATGTGAACCTACAGATTGGCCTCTTTATTATTTTAACCCATCTTACCTGAAACACTTACAACATCTTTTTTCATAGATAAATGTGAATTTCAGTCTGTCACTATTCTTACAATCTTAAAATTAGTGAGGTGCAAATTAATGAGATTTTAGGGCTAGGAAAGGATTTCTGTGTCCTTCCAAATTAAGACTTGTTTAAAAATTAGCTGTTTATTTAGATAATTAATGTTTTGTAAGTTTAAACAAAGTGTCTCTCACATTCATCACCGCTGATAATATCAGACTTTTGAAAACATTCACCTTTTGACGCCAGAAGGCATTAAAATGTGAGGCCAGAATTAGCTAAACTGTAATAAAGTGATAATTGCTAAGTGAAAAGCCACAGAAACAGTGTATTTAACTAAACACTAACACTTTTAGTGTGAACTTACAATGCTCAGAGGTATCTTATTTTTTCCATCTGTCCAAGTGATTTTGCATCTTTTGATTTTTCTCAAACTAGAAGACATTACATTAATTTTGCATATTATAATGCTAACAGGTACAAACTGCAATGGAATAAGAAATTCTTTAGCTGCAAGCCATTTTATTTATGCTTTACTGGTAAAATCTATTATCACAAATATATATATGTTCAATGGGAACCAAAGTTATGAATTTGAGTCTCACTAACGGCAGCTTTTTCTCATCAGATCAGTGGTTCTGACAGTTGGCTGGACATTAGAATCATTTGAGAAGCTGTTTAAAATACTCCTGTACAGCCCAACCCCCCTTAACAATTGGCTCAGATTCTGTAGATGAGATTTGAATATTAGTATTTTAAAAATCTTCCAAAGTGTTTCTATTGTGCAGATGGGTTACAAATCAATGTTAGACATTAAACCTTATGCTGGCAATATATTTTACCTCTATATTCTTTCTCCCAAAATTGTACTGAGCACCTATATTCTTGAATGTTAGTTTGATAAATCCATAAATTACTTAAAGCATGAATATCATTTTTTTTAAAGATTTATTTGACAGAGACACAGCAAGAGCAGGAACACAAGCAGGGGAGTGGGAGAGGGAGAAGCAGGCTCCCCGCTGAGCAGGGAGCCCGATGCGGGGCTCGATCCCAGGACCCTGGGATCATGACCTGAGCCGAAGGCAGACGCTTAAGACTGAGCCACCCAGGCGCCCCATAAAGCATGAATATCATTTTAAAGTTAGGTAATTCTTCCCCTTACCATAGGAATTTTATTTTTCAATTACTATATATCTTAACTCTTATCCCCTGTATCTTGATTTTTGAGTTATAGGCATCAAGAGGCTAGGCACAACTTGATCCCTGAATTTACATCTCTTTAATATAAAATATTCACAGAGTGTTTTGAAAGTCCTTTTATACAGAGAAGGTATTACTAAAAAATAGAGAAAACAAACCAAGAATAAATATTGAATTACACTAGGGGAAAAGAGCTCAACAAAAGGAAAAGAGCTCAACAAAAGGAAGAAACTGAAATTAAAAGTATATCCAATTAGCAACTCAGCAAATTGATTAAACTCATACTAATTTTGTAAGTAAATCATTTGAGGTTTAACTTACTTTTGCATCATTTAAAATGCAGTTGGGTTTTGATTAGACAATAAACATTTCCACAATTTGACCTATCACTGAGAAGCACAGAAAATTGGGAATGCTGGGTATATGAAGAGCCAAATCATATTCATATCCTTTAACCAAATAATTACACCTAGAAAACTTTCTTTATCCAATGGGAAAAGACGACCTGTAGAAAAAAATCCAAATGACCTTTACTAAGGGAAAATTGGTTAATTAAATAAATTCATATTCAAGGAAATATTACACATTCCCTTGAAATGCCAACTACACAGCAACATGAAAACTGGTTATGGTAATTGATAAGAAGAGTATATTATTTGCAAACAATGACTGCAGTTATGCAGAAAATTGCCTAAATGTTTGAAATCAAAAATGCACTGAAGGATACACAGTGCAGTGGATAATTGACTTTTTTCCCTTTATTTTTTCTTATGTAATATGATACTGCTTTACAAATTTTAAAATATTCTTTGGCCACCTTATCTCATTCATCCTTTGGCCTTCCTGACACTAGTTCTGCAATGTGAGCATCCATGTGTCTTCGTAATTATTTATTTTCTACTCCTTGCTTCTTAGGTACTAGAGGCATAATCTTGTAAATTCAGACACTTGTTCTGTCTCTAATAACTTTATTTTATTACTATATTATTCATTAGATTTTTCTTCCACCATATTTATTAAAGTAGTCAGTTATTTTGGTATTTTAATATGACTATAGATGCTATTGGTCCTGCACTATGGGAGTGAAGTCTCAAATTTCACAAATTACATATTTTGAAATCATATATTCACAGATGAAATAAGAATGTTTACCTCCTAACAAATATACAAATTTTTTTTTTGTAAATATGCCTTGAGCAACTCATCAAAAACAATTTTTTAATTTGCTCATTTCTTTAATTAAGCCCTAGGTTTTGTCCTATGAGCCCCCAAATATCTATTCTCTCTATAATATAGAGGATTAATATTTCATTTTCATTTATTTAAAATCTGTTGACTTGGGGGAGTTGGAAACTTTGTATTTGACAGTTTCAATTAAACATTAATTTCAACTAATTATACTTTGAAGAATTTGCTACTATAAAATTAAAAATCTGAGCAGTGAAAATGACAGAATTTTCTTTGCTCCCAGTGAAAAGTCAAACTGTGGAAGTGTTGATTGTCATTTCAAAATCTTATTTCCATGAGGAATATTTTTATTCCCATCCACTGGAAACAGTAATGACCTTTCATCAGAGAAAAACTGAAGATTTGACAACTGCAATCAAATAATCCAAATTACATTCATATGAATTGATAGTGCTTTGGGTCAATCCTCTCTGGTGCTCAACTGCTTGGATGTAGAGGTGCAGAACATTGAAATATTTTGTGTGTTGAATGCATATTTCAATACATCTATTTCTAGGCTTCAAATAGGAAATGTTCCCAAATAGTTTTCCATATGAAACTATGGTTCCTAAAGTTTCTGTTGGGAAGCAGCACAAATTCCCTTTGCCAAATAAATCACAGGATCGTGTTCACCATTTTTGCTTGAGATTATATTCTTCCCACAGAAAAGGGCAGCAAGGATTAAAATATGACCATACTAATTCCCGTACAATATAACACAGTCCATCCTCTTGATCACAAAGTATTTGTTTGCCTCCCTTCAAATTTTTTTACTCTCTCCCCAAGGGAAATTACTCAAGCAACCTTCCTCAAAGTCAAAGATCCTATGATAATGTGTACATCAGATCTCTGTATGTCTTCTCTTGCTTCAGAAGTCTATGTACTAGGGCACCTGGGTGGCTCAGTTGGTTAAGCGACTGCCTTCGGCTCAGGTCATGATCCTGGAGTCCCGGGATCGAGTCCCGCATCGGGCTCCCTGCTCGGCAGGGAGCCTGCTTCTGCCTCTGACCCTCCCCCCTCTCATGTGCTCTCTCTCTCTCTCATTCTCTCTCTCAAATAAATAAATAAAGAAAATCTTTAAAAAAAAAAGTCTATGTACTCAAAAGGCAAGTGATTTACACACCTCCCCTCCCCTCAGACCCAATATAATATAGTGAAACTAGGACAACAAACAATACTTCCATACAGAAAGGAGATATAGAAAATATTTATGAAATCTAACTCTATTATGCCTGTGGAAATGCTCCTTTATTTGGCTCAGGTTCCGCCCCCTGAAAATAGTTGCTCGGTCTGTAATTTTCTATGGTCTTTGGCTTTTACTTTCTAGGAGATACATATACCTATACACATACATATACATGCATATACATACATATACATACATATATAAACACATATACATACATACATACACATATACATATATATGCTGCTGTGTCCACGTTTGAATGGCAATGGATATTATGGACATTATTCCCTCTCAAGATGTTGACAGCATGCTCAGCCAGCTTCCTGCTTGTGGAAGTTTAGAGGAATGAGGGATGATGAATTCATTCCAATCTTGACAAATCACTCTTTTATCCCAGACTGGAGGCTCATTTGCCAGTATAACTCTCACAAAAACTTAATTTTTTTCTCTATTTTTTTCAATAAATTCCACAGGTCAGTTGTCACATCTGCAATTCTTTTGGAGACATTCCATTACCTCTGAGCTATTCACACCTTGAATTTGGGAGATGTTCTGGTAGAAGCACAATATCAATCTCCTTGTGTCATTTTGTTCAGTGAAAAATATTTACAGATAACAAAATTTAATAGATTAAGAGCTTTTAACAACAGGCTTGATGGCCATACCATGGATTTGATCCTTTCCAGAAAGCTAAACTTTAATTGACATTTATTTTTCAAATAAAGATGAATAAAAAAGAATGAGATCTTGCCATTTGTGACAACATGGATGCACCTAGAGGGTATTATGCTAAGTGAAGTAAGTCAGACAGAGAAAGACAAATATATGATTTCAACTTATATTTGGAATCTTAAAATGTGAGACCTGAAATCATAAAACTAAAAGAAAACATAGGCAATAATCTCTTGGATGTGAGCCTTGGCAACATATTTATGGAACTGTTTCCTCAAGCAAAGGAAACAAAAGCAAAAATAAGCAACTGGGACTACACAAAAATATTGTTTATAAATAATATAGCTGATAAGGGGTTATTATCCAAAATATATGAAGAATTCATACAACTTAAAGCAGAAAAACAATCAAATTGGAAAATGGGCAGAAAACCTAGAGAGACATTTTTCCAAAGATAACACAGGTGGCCAACAGACACATGAAAAGATGTTCAACATCACTCATCATCAGGGAAATACAAATCAAAACCACAATGAGATATCACTTTACACCGGCCAAAATGGCTAAAATCAAAAAGAATAACAAGTTGGTGAGGATGTGGAGAAAAGGGAACCTTCATGCAGTTTTGATATGAATGCAAACTGGTGCAGCCATTGTGGAAAACAGTATGGAGATTCCTCAAAATATTAAAAATAGAAATATCATATGATTCATTAATTCCCCTACTGGATATTTACCAAAATAAAACAAAAACAGTAATTTAGGAAGATATGCCTTCCTTTCATTGCAGCATATTTACAATAGCCAAGATATGGAAGCAATCTAAGTGTCCATCAATAGATGAATGGATAAAGATGAGTACATACATACATACATACACACACACACACGAATGTTATTCAGCCATAAAAAAGAATGAACTCTTGCCATTTGCAACAACATGGATTAAGTTACAGTGTGTAATGCTAAGGGAAATAAGCCAGTTAGAGAAAGACAAATACCATGTGATTTCATTCCTATGTAGAATTTAAGAAACAAAACAAATGAGCAAAGGGAAAAAAAAGAGAGGCAAACCAAGAAACAGACCGTTAACTATAGAGAACAAACTGATGGTTACCAGAGGGAAGGGGGGTAGGGGGATGGGTAAAATAGGTGTTGGGGATTAAAGAGTACACTTATCATGATGAGCACTGAGTAATGTATGGAACTGTTAAATCACTATATTGTACACCTGAAATTAATCTAACACTATGGTAACTATACTGAATTTAAAAAAATAATACACACACACACACACAGTGGACTGTTTCTCAGCCATAAAAAGAATGGGATTTTGCCATTTGTAGATGGATCTTGAGGGTATTATGCTTAGTGAAATTCAGAGAAAAATATATAATTTTACTTATGTGGAATCTAAAAAAAAATGAACAAACAAAAAGCAGAAACAGACTCATAAATACAGAAAACAAATTGGTGGTAGCCAAGGGCGGGGGTGGGGGGGAAGGAATGGCTAAATAGATGTAGGGGATTAAGGAGAAAAAAAAAGGGATCAAAGATAAAATGTCCACCAAAAAGTCATTGCTAGTAAGAGCAGGGGGACAATGTATGAGCCTTGCTGGCCAATGATTCTGTTTTCATGTGCTTTATTAGAGAAGAAAATCTAGTTTGCCTGACTAGAATGGTATTGGTTAAAAATGAAACCTCAAAATGTGGAATATGTTCTGTTATGGAATTACCACTTGGATAAATAATTGAGGCTTTTTAAAATTTTTTTATTTCCAAGTGTTTGGCATTATCAGGAAACATCCTTACTAACCAGGGAACTGATGTTTTTTACCTCCTAAATTGTCCAACAGGAGATGCAGCGACTGGAACTCCATCTGAACTAGCTGCTGCCATGTGCTACCAGACACAATCCCATTAACATCGGAGACAGTTTCCTTCCAAAAAAAAAAAAAAAAAAGTCTCTTTGTGGTTTGTAATTGCAGCTGAAATCACTTCCTCATTGCAGGTGTGCAGGACATCCCACCAAGGCCTCTACCTTCCAGAAATCTTTTAAATACTCCATAGACCAGTAACAAGTCGACCTTACATAACAAAGGTGCCTACCTTTTTTTCAACATCAGAGAGCACTGGGGAGAATATGTATCATAGTATAGAATCATAACATATATCCTATTACTCTGATCTATAGGCTTAAAGCTGAAAACATCAAGCTTTCATGATCCTGTGCCTGTATGTAAACACACACACACACACAGAGGACCATGTTCAACCATATTCAGAGTTACAGAACACACAGAAAAAATACACTATTCGCATCACAAAGATGAGCATATTGTCTATGGAGTATTTTCTTTCCTTATTTTTTATTGATTCTAGTTTTTTAAATGTGAAGATTTTTATCTCAATGAAGCCATATGTTAATAGAGGAGAAAATGCTTTATAGAAGCTATAAAATGCTACTTTGACTCTATCCAACAGGTGTTCGTGTATAAGCTACCTCCTCTTCCTTTTGGCTGAGCCCTGTTTCGGTTCTTTCACTGGAAGTCTGTTTCTTTACTTCAGCTTTGTTTTGATCCACACAGTTTGCATGTGTCAGTTCTGCTATTTTTGCCTGCTTAGTTTATAGTGCGCATGTTGAAAGCCCAACAATTCTTTTTAAAAGAAAACAAATTCCCTTATTTATAATTTGCTCTGATAAGGTCAGAAGAATGGCAACTTCTTTTGATAAAGGAGAAAAACATTTTTGGAAGAATTCAGATGAGGCATCTCTTCATCTGGGACTCTTTATTTCTGAAATTAAGTAGGATTAGCATATAACCATAAATGGAAGATGTATTTTTGTGTGCCTGGAATGGCTAAAACAAAATGTAACTCTATGTTCTTGAATGAATGATCCGTTTTCTGTTATGCAAATTTGGTTTTTATGTAGGCTTTCCAAAAGAGGAAATCACATATCCATAAATGAAGAATAAAATATAATAAAAATAAATGCAAGAAGAACTGTTCATCTGCTCAATCAGATGATTTAGTTAGCTATCTGCTTTTAATTATTTTTCTAAGAGAAAAGGTTTTGTGCTGCAAGTCATGCTTGAACAGCAAGCACCCTTCTGAAACCACATGGTTTTGGCTCAGAGACCTGGAGGAAGGGGCCCATCCTGTGAAGAAACCGAATAAACCTACCATGAAATGATTGGATCTCCAACCAGTCTTGTTGTAAATATCATACAAGATATGAATTAACAGATTACATTAATTGGCCTCAGATTGTTACTAATGGAGCTTCTCATAAAATGTGCTGAGCCAAGTTACCAAAACTGTCATTGCAGAAAGCATCTAGCTTTTCATAATTTGTAATCCTTTAAGAAAAATCTAAGGATATTTCTTTAAATTTCAGAAAAATACTGTCATAATACTTTATGAAAACCACATAAAATGACACTAAATATTAAATTATTTTCCAAAAATTAGGTGGGTAACTGAAAATGGGATTCCTTCCCACATCTTATACCACCACTACTATTACTATTACTACCACTTACTACTAAAGAGTCAGAGACTCGATAGTAAAAAATAAAGCCATAAAATATTGGAAAATACTGGAAAAAATTTGGACACTTTTTTTATTACCAAATGGGAAAGTTTATCTAAGTATGATCTCAAATCATGAGTTCATAGAATTATAAATGTAATCAAATAAGGATACAATTTGTGTATAGCAATAATATATATCCTACACAGAAAATGTAACAAGGGACGAGTCTCTTACATGAAAAGTTATATCAATTCTATGCAAATTGACATAAAATATGGAAGGACAGGGTTCACAAGAAAGAAAACAGAATCTCTCTTAAATATTGAGAGCTATGTGGCTTCACTCAAAAATTAGGGAAAAACTTTTCCAATTTATATAACATTTAATATATACTCCCACTTTATCCATTCAACT
The DNA here is from genome assembly GCF_002201575.2 of Neomonachus schauinslandi. NCBI lineage: Eukaryota > Metazoa > Chordata > Mammalia > Carnivora > Phocidae > Neomonachus > Neomonachus schauinslandi. The sequence continues at coordinate 8,589,892 of NC_058416.1, forward strand.
ACCGATGGACACTTGGGTTGCTTCCATACCTTGGCTATGGTAAATAATGCTGCAATAAACATAAGAGTGCACATATATCCTTTCAAATTAGTGTTTTTGTATCCTTTGGGTAAAGACCCAATTTGTAAAATAATTTTTTCAGGAATTATGCACCTAATTACACCTACCTAGATACCTTTCTGATTTATCAAAAATTTTTGTGGATAGTAAATGATTAGTCATTAGACTTGTACAATTCACTTTTTTTTTTTAATTCCAGTGTAATTAATGTACAGTGTTATATTAGTTTCAGGTATACAATATAGTGATTCAATAATTCTGTTATTACATGTTTTCTTTGGAGAATGTTCTGCCCATTTTTAATTAGATTTTTTTTTTGGTATTGAGTTATAAGAGTTCTTTATATATTTTGGATACAAACCATTTATCAAATATCTTATTTGCAAATATCTTCTCCCATTCAGTAGGATTTTAGTTTTGTTGATTGTCTCTTGTTTCAGAACTTTCAATTTTGATGTTGATCCAATAGTTTATTTTTGCTTTTGTTTCCCTTGCCTCAGGAGACCTATGTAGAAAGATGTTGTTACAGCCAATGTCAGAGAGACTATTGCCTGTGCCTTTTTTTAGAATTGTTATGGTTTCTGGTCTCACATTTCAGTCCTTAATCCATTTTGAGTTTATTTTTGTGGATGGTGTAATACAGTGGTCTAGTTTCATTATTGTACATGTAGCTGTTCAGTTTTTCCACTACCATTTGTTGAAGAGTGTCTTTTTCCCATTGCATATTTTTTGCCTCCCTTGTCAAAGATTAATTGACCATATAATCATGGGTTTATATTTGGGTTCTCTATACTGTTAAATTGATATACATGTCTATTTTTGTGCGAGTACCATGGTGTTTTGATTACTACAGCTGTTTTTAATTATGTTCAGTTAGCCAACATACTAATTTTTGATGTAGTGTTCAATGATTCATTAGTTGCGCATAACACCCAGTGCTCATCAAAACACATGCCCTCCTTAATACCCATCACCTCATCACCCAGCTTACCTCATCCCCCCACCCCCTCCCTTCTGTAACTCTCAGTTTGTAGTACATCCAAGTGGGATTGTGATACCTCCAGCTTTGTTTTTTTCTTTCTTAGATTGTTTCAGCTATTTGGGGTCTTTTGTGATTCCACAGAAATTTTAGGATTATTTGTTCTAGTTCTGTGAAAAATGCTGTTGGTATTTTGATAGGGTTGCATTAAATGTGTAGATTGCTTTGGGTAGTAGGGACATTTTGACAATATATTTTCTCCCAATCCATGAGCATAGGATATCTTTTCATTAGTTTGTGTCATCTTCAATTTCTTCATCAATGTTTTATAGTTTTCATTGTACAGGTCTTTCACCTCCTTGCTTAAGTTTATTCCTAGGTATTCTTTTTGGTGCAATTGTATAGTTGATGTTATGTATCACATCAGTTGATTTGCAAATATTAAATCACCCTTGTATCCCAGGAATAAATCCTACTTGATCATGGTGAATGATTTTTTAATGTATTATTGGATTTGGTTTGCAAATATTTTGTTGAGGATTTTTGCATCTATGTTCATCAGAGATACTGGCCTGTAGTTTTCTTTTTTTATGGTGTCTTAATCTGGTTTTGGAATCAGGGTATGCTGGCCTCATAGAATGAATTTGAAATCTTTCCTTCCTCCTCTATTCTTTGGAATAGTTTGGGAAAAATAGGTATTAACTCTTCTTTAACTGGTAGAATTCACCTGTGAAGCCATCTGGTCCTGGACTTTTGTTTTGGGGAGTTTTTTTTTTTTTTTTTTTTTTTTTTTTTATGGATTCAGTTTCTTTGCAGTAGTAGGTCTTTCAAATTTTTCTCTTTCTTCCTGATTCAGCTTTGGGAGGTTATATGTTTCTAGGAATTTACCCATTTCTTCTGAATTGTCCAATTTGTTGGCATATAATTTTTCATAATATTCTCCTACAATCATTTGTATTTCTGTGGTGTCAGTTGTTATTTTTCTCCTTTCATTTATTATTTTGTTTGAGGGTTTTTTTTTTCTTTGATGAGTTGGCTAAAAGTTTTATCGATTTTGAATTTTTTATAGAATCACCTAATTTTATTTTTTTAGTTTGTATTTGTTTATGTCTGCTCTAGTCTTTATCTCCCTCTTTCTACTGATATAAGGTTTTATTGTTCTTTGCTAGCTCCCTCGGGTGTAAGGTTTAGTGGTTTGAGATTTTTCTTGCTTCTTGAGGTGGGCCCGTATTGCTATAAACCTTCCTCTTAGACCGGTTTTTGCTGCATCTCAAAGATTTTCGACCATTGTGTTTTCATTTTCATTTGTCTCCATGTTTTTTTTTTTTTTTTAACCTCCTCTTTGATTTCTTGGTTGACCAATTCATTGTTTAGTAGCATGTCCTTTAACCTCCATATATTTGTGTTCTTCCTAGATTTTTTTTCTTGTGGTTGATTTTAAGTTTCATAGCATTGTGGCCAGAAAAGATGCATCATATGACTTCAAACTTTTTCAGTTTGTTGAGACTTGTTTTGTGGCCTATTCTGTTCTGTGATCTATTCTGGAGAATGTTCCACGTGCACTTGAAAAGAATGTGTATTATGCTGTTTTAGGATAGAATGTTTTTAATATATGTTAAATCCACCTGGTCCAATGTGTCATTCAAAGCTATTGTTTCCTTGTTGATTTTCTGTTTGATCTATCCATTGATGTAAGTAGGGTGTTAAAGCCCTCTATAATTATATGATTGTTACTTCCTTTTTGTTTGTTATTAACTGCTTTATGTATTTGGGTGCCCTCTTGTTGGATGCATATTTACAGTTCTTATATCTTCCTTTTGGATTGTTTCTTTATGATTATGTAATGTCCTTGTCTCTTATTACAGTCTTTAAGTCTATTTTATCTGATATCAGTATTGCTACCCTTTCTTTTCACCTCCATTTGCATAATTTTTTTCCATCACTTCACTTTTAGTCTGTATGTTTCTTTAGGTTTGACATGAGTCTCTTGTAGGCAGCAGATAGCTAGATCTTGCATTTTTATCCATTCCATCACCCTATGTCTTTTGACTGGAGTATTTAATCCATTTAAATTCAAAGTAATTATTGATAGGCATGTACTTATTGCCATTTGGTTATTTTTCCCTTTTTAAAATTTTTTTGTTATGTTAATCACCATACATCATTAGTTTTTGATGTAGTGTTCCATGACTCATTGTTTGTGTATAACACCCAGTGCTCCATGCAGAACATGCCCTCTTTAATACCCATCACCAGGCTAATCCATCCTCCCACCCCCCTCCCCTCTAGAACCCTCAGTTTGTTTTTCAGAGTCCATCGTCTCTCATGGTTCGTCTCCCGCTCTGGTTACTTTTTAAATGGTTTTTGCAGTTCTTCTCTGTTCCTTTCTTCTCTGTCTTCTCTCATAGATTGCTGGCTTTCTTTAGTGATATACTCGGATTCCTTTCTCTTTAATTGTTGCATATCTATTACCAGATTTTGACTTGTGGTTACCATTTAGGTTTATATGTAATATCTTTTGCATATATTCTATATTAAGTTGATGGTTGATTAATCCCATTCTAAAAGCACTAAACATTTATTCCTCTCCCCATCACACACATTTTAAGTATATGGCAATATACTTCATATCCTTTTTATTTCATAAATCCCTTGATTCATTTTTATAGATATAACAATTTTACTCCTTTTGTGTTTCCTACTTTTCTTACTCCTGTTTATGGTCTTTCCTTTCCATTCAAAGAATCCCCTTCAGTATTTCTTGTAGGGCTGGCTTAGTGGTGATGAATTCCTTTAAGTTTTGTATGTCCAGGGAAACTCTTTATCCCTCCTTCCATTCTGAATGTTATTAGATTTGCTGGATAGAGTATTCTTGCTGCAGGTTTTTTTCTTTCAGCACTTTGAATATATCATGCCACTCTCTTCTTGCCTGCAAAGTTTCTGCTGAAAAATCAGTTGATAGCTTTATGGGGTTTCCCTTGTATATGACGGTTTTGTTTGCTCTGGCTGCTTTTAAAATTCTCTCTTTATCAGGACTTTTTACTGTTTTAATTACTATGTCTCTTGGTGTAGATCTCCTTGCATTGCTTTTGTTAAGAGTTTTCTGTGCCTCCTGGATCTGGATTTGTTGCCTTCCTCAGACTTGGGAAGATTTTAGCTATGGTTTCTTCAAATACATTTTCTGCCCCCTTTTCTCTTTTTTTTTTTCCCTTCTGGGATCCCTATAATGTGAATGTTGTTATGCTTATGTCCCAAAGTTCCCTTAATCTATTCTCATTTTTTAATTTTTTTTCTTCTTTTCAGCTGATTGCTCTCCATTACTCTGGATTCCACATTCCTGATATGTTCTTCGGCTTCCTCTAGTCTACTATTTTTTCTGTCTAGTGTATTTTTAATTTCAGTTATTGAATTCTTCATCTTTGGTTGGTTCTTTTTAATGTTTTCTAGCTCTTTGTTGAGGGTCTCACTGAGATCGTCCCCTCTTTGCTCAAGTCCAATAAGTATCTTTATGACCAATACCTTAAATTCTCTATCAGGCGTATTATTTATCTCCATTGCATTTGGCTCTCTTGCTATGATTTTGTCCTAATTCTTTCATTTGGGACATATTCCTTTGTCTCCTCATTTTTTCTAACTCTGTTTCTATGTGTTAGGATAGTCAGTTACATCTCCTGCTCTTGAAAGTAGTTGCCTTATGAAGAAGAGGTCCTGTAGTGTCCTGCAGTACAATGTCCCCTGTTCACCCAAACCTGGTGTTTCATGGATGTCTCCTTGTGTGTTGCATGCACCCTACTATTGTGGGTAAGCTGTGTTTGCCTTCAGTCCAGTCATCTGCAATGGCTCTCTTTGCCTGTTATAGACAGGGTTTGGTCCCTGTGTTGTTAATGGGCAGTCTGAGGCCACCATTGTCTTGAGTTGGGTCAGACCAGATATTTGCCAGATCTATGATTGCATCAAACTGCAAGGTGCTCTTCCTGTGTTGTCCCCTGAGAAGCTTTCTTTGGTGGGTAGGGCCTGTAGTCAGACCAGATGTCTGCCCCCAGCCCACTGCTAGGGCCATAGTTGAACTGGTGTGTGTGGTTATCTTCCCTCTCTCCCTAGGGCAAAAGTTACTTTGGAGTGATGCTCGCCCTTATTGGGGTTGCTTGCACACTGCCATGCTTGTGGTGCTGCTTTGGATGGACTCCTGCTGAAGGCCTGTTGGATTGGGCTGGTCTACAGGAGAATGTGTAGGAGGGTACACAGTGTTAGCAAGGTTTACATGGGTCTACTGCGGAGGGGACCTGTAGGTGCTTTGGAAAACTTTTTTCCAGTGCTGGTTGGAGGGGGCAGGTTGCAGGAGAATGCAGAGGCGAGGCACACTGGTTAGTAAGCTAGGTGGAGAGTGTTTCATCTATACTGGTTCCAGCATGTGTCCATGTATCTGGGCTGGGGAGCAGGGCAGGGAAATGGGACCCCTCCCAGCTCTTTTATTCTCAGAGAAGTCTCCTAAAGATCACTGCTCCTATAGCACACATTCTGAGATCAGTCAATAAATCTTCCCATATACACCAAAGGTTTTTCAAACTGCTGCTTCAATGCTGTATCTCAGTGGGGCTGTTAGTTATGCTTTCTCTTTAAGGGTGGGGACTCAGTTTTTATTGCCCTCCGGATTTCAGAACCAAGCTGCTGATTTTTAATGTTCCAGTTGTTAAGCCTCACCAATTATAAGAACTCAGAAGTTAACCAATCTGATTTTCAAAGCCAAATCTTATGGGGATTCATTTTCTCAGTGCAGGTTCCCCATGCCTGGGGTCCCCGGTGTAGGTTCTGCCCCTCTCCTCTCTCTGCTCCTGCAGTGTCCCTCCCTTCTGCAGATAGTCCCATGAGTCAACCATGTCTCTGCCCTTCCTCTTCTCTACAGTTATAGAGAGTGTTCTATCAGTCTTTCTGTCATTTTCTGAGTTACTTACACTGATGTGGGTATTATCTAGGTATATCCATGGGATGAGGCGAGCTTAGGATACTCCTACTCTGCTATCTTCCCTGGAAGTCTCACTTGTTTACTTAACTCTCTTTAAAGAAAACTAACAAAAACAAATTTGAGAAGGACATATAGAAAGAAAAAAAATAAGAAAGGAGGAAGGATGGAAGAAGGGAAGAAAAAGGGAGAGAATGATAAGGAGAAAGAGAAGAAGGAAGAGAAGAAGACAAGAGGGAGGGGAAAAAGGAAAGAAGGGGAAAACACTACAATTTGTCAACAAAAATTGCACCTCAACCATGTGTCATCCTTGCAGGCAGAGCCCCTAGCATTCACATTCTATAGCTTGGCCCTTTGCTTAGGGAAGGTTAACCTATTCTCAGGACCAGAGGGGGCTATGTATTATTGGCCAAAATCTATTCTCAATCCATAATCTTCAGCCTGCAGCATCAGCATCACCTAGGAATTCCATCCAAGACCAACTGAATCAGAAACTCAGGGGTTGGGGCCCAGCAACCTTGGGTTTAACAAGCCCTCTGTGTGTTTCTGATTCAGCTTAAAGTTTGGGGACCATTAGTATATGCCAGTTGTAGTAAGATTTACTCTTGCCAAGTGCTTTTTTAGGAAAGTAGATATAACCTAACTGAGCAATAAAATATTGGGTGGTAGGAGATGATCTAGAATTTTTAGCATTTGAATATGTAAATGGAAGATATATGCTTGTAGGCACTGCAACAATGTAGGCCAAAAGGGGAATCCTGCTTACAGTTGAGTTTGGCAGACCTGGCCTGGTCTGGGCATATTTTGTTACATGAGCAAATATGCCAAATTTTATCTACAAACATATTTTAATTATATTTATTTCATAATTTTTTACTTTTACTTTCTATTCTAATAAAGATGAAAACTGGATTTCACTTTAGGAGGAAAAGATTATTTCATTAATACAAATATGTTTTTAAAAGTCAGTTTAGGGGGAAAGGAATTAGTATTAGCCAAGTACCTACTATAATGCCAAACTCTTCACATACCTTCTCTCTCGCTCTCTTTTTTAAAAAAGACTGTATTTATTTGAGAGAGAGAACAAGTCGGGGGTGGAGAGGCAGAGGGAGAAACAGACTCCACAGGGAGCCTAACACAGGGCTCAATCTCAGGACCCTGAGATAATGACCTGAGCCCAAGGCAGACACTTAACTGACTGAGCCACCTAGGCACCCCAACATACCTTCTCTTTATTACCATTTTCCCTATTCAGTCTTAGAGAGGCTAAGTCAATTCCTTATAGTCAACCTAGTTGTAAATTACTCCTGTACTTTTCATTTTATCAGAACACTCTCTCATAGCTGGCTTTAATCTTGTTATCAGGCCTTATCTTTCAAGACTTCACAAGTTCTTTGACACTTTAAGACATTAATTCTCCACGATCTGCATTTGACTTTCTGGAGAGAGATGGATTTCTTTTTTTAATTCTCAAAGCTCTGGCCTTTGCTACTGTATACCTAATTTTTTGTTATTCTTGTAATGAGTCCTCCCCAATCCAGTTTTTTCTTTGAATACACATTACTGTAAAGGATGAAGGCTCTTAGGATCACAAATCATAGTCCCATGCATATGTTTAATGCCTTTATCTGAAATATCTTTTTCCCTGTAAATTGCTTATAAACATTCGATTGGAAGGCATCCAAATATATGTTTATTTAAAGAGTTAATGGTTTGCATTTGAAAAGAGAATTAAGTGGATAATAAAGATTCTTATGGACTTTTAGAGCATGCTTATCCTAATATGTTTTAATGGTAAAATGCATAAAACCATGATGTAGTATATTTATATTTTATTTTGGAAGAGAAAAATCTGAATGGAAATCAAACATATATAAAGAATATATACAGTACTACAGATTGTCAGTGTGCAATCCTCAATAAATCTAAAGCTATAAAACTGAACAGTAAATATAATTCACAATCCTTTTATAAGTGGCTATGAATAATGATACTGGGTCTTGCTATAGAAAATAAAAAATGTGTTTATATAAGATATTTTGATAGGATAATACTAGCTTCTAAAATAAATTGTTTCTAGTGATGTAAAGGATTTGATTTAAATTTTGTATATGGTATTTTTGAAATCATGCATTAGTTTATGTTCTTATAAGTAAGAATATTGCTTTCTACCTAGAATTAATCTTATATCTGATACATCAAGTATTTACATGCTTTTGATTGTGGCAAGCTTACAGAACTAAAATACATTTCTTATAACTTGAAATGAGAGGCTGGTAAAATTAATCACATACATTTAGAAGCATCTATTTGAAGGAAAAACAAAATAACATGCAGCAGATTTAAAAGTATTACTATGTTGTTTTTCTTTGCTCAATTTTTTAAATCTACAGAAAATTAGAAATTTTTGCATCTGTAATATCAAATATTCATAATAGTATATTGACATGTATAAATCTGAAATTTACAATGTAATATATAGTTCAACTATATTTAATAGAGAGAAACACTTGGAAAGTTGGAAATAACTTGCTCATGGTCTGTTCATAGCCTTCCTAGCAGTATTACACACAGCTGGAGTCTATCAACAAGAGCAGATTTTTCTCAAAGTTGACTCAGATAGATTGGACAATAAGATCAAATCCATCTACTTAAATACATTAAGGAACTCACAATCTCATCCAAATTAAGCATATTCTAAAAATATCTTTTACCACTTGCCTATTTCTTATGATAAATGTCAATATCCATATCTATATATACAATAATTCCTACATCAAGAAATTAGAAATCAAAGAAACATATTTCAACAGAAATAAATTCAGTGTTATTCATAAACATTTATGAGGCTTGGTGACATTACTTTAAGAGCACTGTGGTTATAAGTAACATCTTTAGAGGGTTCATTTAACATCTTATATGTTAAATATAAATAAGAGTATTTTAGTGCTAGCTATAGAGTTGACATATTATCAGTCATTCAGTTAACAGGTATCCACTGAGTATCTACTATGTGCCAGAGACTTGGCTATGCATTCTATATATAATAGTAAACAAACAGACACAGTCTCTAACCTTATAGAGCCTACAAGCCAGTAGAGGTCATGGATTAAAGATAGTCTAATAAGTAAATTTTCCAAATGTGATAAGTACTAAGAAATAGTCAAATGAGTTGTTAAGGATAGGGAATTGGGAATAAATCATGAGGGGGTAGATGAGAAGCATGGATGATCTGGTGCCAGGGAATGCTGTCCTCTGCCCTTCAGGGCCACCTTCAGGATGGGAGAATGTATTCCACCAGTAGCTGGAAATGTAATACCACTCTTTCCCCTTGGGGTCAAAGATCTTTCTCCCTAAGTCCACATCCCCCTCCTGGAGCAGCCTGACCAATTTAGAAATAGAAACAACTGCTTTTCTCACTTTGATTAGGCACACTCCACAGGTTCATCCTGGCTTCAGAACTGCCCAGAGGTCAGAAGTACTGTTATCTCTCACTCCAGTCCCATCTCTCCCTCTGCCCTACACTGCCTGTTCCCTTCCCCCATAGGCATTATACCCCCAATAAACTTCCTGTATGTTGTTATCTCAGAATCTGCCTCCTGCGTAACACATACTTCAACAGCCAATGCCCCATGGCTGTGACTTGGAGAGCTCTACCATAGAGAATTAAATATCACAGGAAAGAGGCCATGGATGGAAAAACAGAGGATAGAAACTTTGCTGACAAAGTAATGTAAAAAGGGTGTGAAGATGCAGTAGCATATTCACTAATATTGTTTGTATATATTAATAAACCCAAGTAATTGAGGAATAGACTTGAGTTTATTTGGAAATGAATACTGGAATATAAATCATGAGTTCATTAAATATCACGCTAAGTCACTTGAGACTTATTCAATAAGCAAAAGAGTGTCTGTTTTTTTGAGGAAGAACAAAAATATTCACACCAGAGTTTCAAAGATAGACTTAATAAAGAGTAGAGGAAATGAGTAAGTTAAAAATACATTGCAGTCAGTGGTCAAGGTGAGAAATTATGAAACTATGGACTGGAGTAGCGAATATAGATAAGTAGCAGTAGAAAAATATTACAGATTTTTTGGAGGCAGGTTTCACAAATATGTGGTTAGTTCAGAGTAAAGAGTAAGTCAAAATTAAATTTGTTTCCTATAAGATTGGAAAGATGTTGCTTAAATTAGCTCAGGCAAAAACAGTGGTCAAAGAGACAAGTTTGAGAAATGAGAAAAGGTAATGAGTTTATGAAGACATAACAAAATAAAATGGACAACTTTTTAGAAAAACATACTCTATCAAAAATTGAGAAAAACTAGAAAATTAGAGTGAATGCATGACCATTAAAAAATTGAACAATCAAGACACAAAACACTTTGGGTAGGTTTTACCAAATTTTAGAGGAAAAGATAATCTTGTTCCATATTATTTCAGAGAATGCCCAAAGATCTACAAAAATTGCATTAAAATATTTATATGGATATAAAATATCTATAAAATTATATTTAAAATGTGATATCCAGTCTAGATGCACACTGTAGGGATGTAAGTTGGCTAAACACTTGGGAGAGCAGTTTGTTGGTATCTATCAAGTCTGAAGAGGTACATAAACAGCAGTTCCCTGGACCAAGTGAAAAGAAATGGAAGAAGCAGAAATGGACAGGTGGAGTCCAGCCAGAAGACTTCTTTGCAAATCTAAGACATGACTCTGACCTTCTCCCTGAATTCATTGTCAATATTTTTCTTAGAATGGTGTAAGGGGAGTGGCTGATAACCATTAATTATCTGTATGAATGAAACAATGAATGAGCATAATGAAAATATGTGAGGCCCTATTCTGTATGTCGAATGGAGTCCAAATGGGAAGTCCCTGCTCCTTTTTCAAGCAATAATCTGGATTATTTAGATGTCAGTACACAGTTACTGCTGGTTATTTCCTTTTAGCCAAAAAAACCCCGTATCAGTGGGAAAGCAAAACAGACAAAGAAAAACAATCAGGGTATTCTAACATACAAAAGTAAGGCTAGATCAGTTTTCAAATGTACCTGGAAATACTGCAGAGAAAAGTTATAGGGCCTAATTAGGAAAATTATATTTGTTTTCCATCACGCTTACATATGTGTTTATATATGTGTACATCTCGAGGGTATCTCATATGTGGCTCATGCACAGATATATATTAGTTCTAATAAGATAGGCTAAATAAAAAGATCTCATTAGGCTCATATCCTTTTAATTGCATGCATTAACCATCAATTAAATCTAAGCACAATAAAGTTCTATAACATTAGGCAATACATTTCATCTATTATAATACATATCCTGACTGTGTGATATTTAAAGATTTCTAAAGAATTGCAAATATGGCTATTAATCCTACAGCTAAACCATAACTATAAGTTATAAATATAATTTAGTATTCATGCAGCATTCTGTGTCTCTAAAGAACATGTAAATATTAAGTTAAATCTTTAATGGTTAGCCACTGAAATTGTAGATGGAATCATAAGTTCTTTTTCTATTTTACAGCCCTCCGTGGGGAAAAGAGCTATCACTGACTCATTCTCAGTGGGGGAATGCGTTACTCCTACATACTTTTTCTCTTAAAGCCATGCACACTTAGCTAAGTAATGCCTTATAACTAAAGTTTGCAACCTTCTCTCTACCCACACTCAGCACTCTGTAATTGCCCAAAGCTACAAATATTCAGAGAAAGTACTTTTTGTTGAAAATGCTTAATTTCATTTAATAAATCAGGCTTTTCCAAGTTCCCCGGGCAGCCCTTTTATATGAAAGTGGTTCCACACACAGCAAACTCTGCTGGTAGCTAAGGCTATTGCTTTTGGTCATAATTCTAGAGAAATAAATAACTTAAATAAATAGACTGGAGTTTTACAAACCTGGTATCCAAACAATTCCTCCTTTTATTTATGTAAAAAGAACAGAGGAGCCAGTAAAGGAGGGAATAAGGAAGTGACCAGAAAGGCAAGTAGAAATAAAACTGTATTTAGTGTTCCTAAAATTTAATAGGAAATAATCCAGAGGCTAAGACAAAGATATACAAAGGAAAAAAAATTCACAGAAAAGGAAACCCAAAAAATGAAAAAAATATTAATAAGAATATTAATACATAAATGGTAAGAAACACACTCTCATATAGTGAAGGAAAATGTAAATTTTCATGACAATTTTGGGAGAGAAGACAATTTACTAAAATAGATCAACAGTTCTTAAATCTGTACTATATTTTATAACAAAATTATTCTAGGAAAATACCAAGATATATATGAAAGCTTTCTGTTAAAAACATATTCACTCTGCATTATTTATAATAGCAACAACAATAATAAAAATTGGGAATAATCTAGAAAACTGGGCCCTTACTGAATAAATTATAATTATCCTTACAGTGTAATATTATATGCCTTTAAATTATATGGAAAGAGTTTTGGTAACACAAAAATGAGGCGCTAACATAATGATGAATAAAAAAGCACGTTGCACAATTTTATATACGTAACGATTCTAATTATGAATATATATACCACATAAATACATGGTAGCAAGATATTCAAAATATATTATGAAATGGGGCTTTTCCTTTTATCCAGTTTTACCCAGGTCTTCAACATGGTAAACAAAGGATTCTTAGGTAACTCTCCTAAAACAGATAACAGAATGACCAGAAAGAAAACCAAAAGGCTGGGAGGAGAGAAATCTTGTTCTGTACCCATTAGGTCCTCCTACATCTGGAGGGAGGGTGTATAAAGAGGGGATTTCACATTGACAGGGAGACATTGGAAAGTCCTGTTATCTGAGCCCTGAGGTACTTCCTCTCCTCTTTTCCTGAGAGACAAAGGGAGGTTACCCACACCCACCTGAAACCAAATCAAGCGGAGTCTGGAGACAATCTTAACTCATGTCCTTTGGAGGTGGGGGTGGGGGTGAGGGGAGATTGGTTCCTCAGTCACATCAGAAAAATAAAAAGCAGCCTGTTGTTACAGAGCCGGGAGATGGTGGTCTACTATTAATTGCCTGTACTTTCAGGCAATTTGTTGGGACAAGAATGAATGAATGTTTGGGATGGATCATGAGTGGATCCAGGAGAGGTAATGGACGTGCATCATTTAAACAAACAACTCACCCTATAGGATCAGCTTGCGTGGGTGAGGTTGGTACCTAGAGAAGAGCTCTCTATGGAAGGGACTCGGAGAACACAAGACGGATGGCAGAGTGACTAGTGGCTAAATGGGAGAGGAGTGCCATGACAGACAGGGCTGGCACCTGACCATCTAATGACCAGAGAAGCAGGCATGGCCAAAGCAATGTGCCTGTCCATAGGGCCTTCCCTCTATCCTCTCTCCCAGCCATCTACTCTAGCCCTGAAAAATGTGAGGCAGCCTAGTGAGTCAGGGAGACGGAGTGGGAGAGCAATGTGGAAAAAAGAGAAGCAGGCATTGCCCATTCTCCCTGCAGGCTTCCCAGCCTGAGGCCAGACTGAAGAAATGCAAAATCTTTGACTCAGCTGAGAGACTGAAACTTTGATAATTGATGAGATTGGATTCCTTAACCAGTGATACAATAGATCATTTGTTAGCGCCCAATAATAATGTGCAAAAGCTCTGGTAGTCCTAGATTTTAAGGAGGAATGAAGAACAAAACTTGTCCTAGGCAGCAGTATGAAAAAAATATAATTACTTCCCTTCCCGTTTGCAACTTGCTCAAGTAGCCAAACACTCCAAAATGTAGAGTGTTTTTTCTATAAGGCCTAGAATTAAGATGATTTTCATTGTACTTTGTATATTAATCTTCACCTTCAAAGTATTTTAGGACAGCAAGAGATTCAACATTTTTTTTTTTGTCTACGGATGTCAGTCTTTCAAAGGGAATCAATCATTTCAAATGATCCAGAAATGTAGACAAGTATCAACACTGAAAATATGGGTTGCATAGGACACCTGGGCATTCATTAGTTAATTGTGAGCAGATAGTTTCAGAGGAATGGAATAAGATAGAATATAGATTTCCAAGAATTAAATATGGAATTAAATTAAAATTAAATTATGGAATAAGCACGGTTTGTCAAAAGAGTCAAAAACGGCCATGAGAGGAAGCGAAGTGAGTAATGCCTGACCAAGGAGAAAGAAGTGATTAAGCTGCTAGATACGAGTACCTGATTTCATCAAACTCGTACAAGGTCTTGATATCACAGGACTGATCCATCAAAGGAAGCACCTAACTTGTGGTATGTGTTATCTTTTGACACATGTCCACATGGATGTGCTACCACAGTTTGCCACTTAAGATGCCCAAAACCAACCTGATTTTAATCTTTCCTAAACTAGAAGCCTGTATTCCCCAAGATAAAATGATACAGTTGCTCTCCCACAAAAATGATGATGACACACCTTAGTGGATATTGGTACTTACCTGTGAAATATCTTCAATGACATAGTCATGCAGATTTTACTCTCAACTCTATCATTGACTCCAGTATTGTATTTCTCAAGTATTTTATTTGTTTAGTTTATGCCTGTTGTCTTGGAGTACTTATTAAAAGTCCCCCCATACATTCTTTTTTTTAAAAAAAGATTTTATTTATTTATTTATTTGAGGGAGGGGAGAATGCCACTCGCAGAGGGGGAAGGAGAGGGAGAGAGAACCTCAAGCAGACTCTGAGCTGAGCATGGAGCCCAACTTGGGGCTCGATCTCACGACCCTGAGACCCTGACCTGAGCTGAAACCAAGAGTAGGATGCTTAACGACCCGAGCCACCCAGGCACAGCCCCCCATACCTTTAAAAATTTGGGGTTTAGATGGTAAACAATATGTCCACTTTAATCTTGACCTACATCGCATGCCATCTACTCTATCAGTTTATGTTTTTCCTTCAGTTTATCACCGGAGCAATTCTTTTATACTTTCTCATGGCCTTTCCCATGCTCCACTATACTATTTAAATGTCTATCTGTGCTGCTTGGCCACTTGCTGACCTACTCTCAGATATATTCCTCCCTCCTCTGCTTTGTATGTGCCTTTCCCAGGACCCCTGCCAGTGGCTTCCAGGTAGCTTCCACCAGTGAGGGATCCTGGTGCTGGAGGGCAGGTGGAGGGGAGAATCCAGAGCTCTTCTTCTCTTGCTCTGTCTAGAGTTGTAGCTCTCATGCAGTTGCTTATCCACTGTGGCTCTAACTCCTATCTGATGGCCATCCCTTGAAGAAGGGACATATCAATAGTAGTTTTAGTTCTTATCATACTGTTTCTGTCTCCCCCAGCAGCCTCTCCCAACTGTTGCTTGGCTAGCTTCTGAGTTCTTCAATTACTTTGTAACCAGTTCCCTGCATCTAATCTCCTCTGTGTGTAGACCTAGGGTATTTTCTATTTACTTGACTGGACCCTCACTGATATAAAGTGTAAGTTTTATGAGGGAAGTGGTTTCATTTTACTCATTTTGTGTCTTTTTCGGCATCTATAATGTATTACATGTATATGATATTTCAAAAGGAGTATATCAAATTGAAATATGAATTGCTGATGTAGAGCATTTCTTGGTATCACAGTGAGGCCAAGCATTCTTAAGAATGTTGTATAATTAAATATATATCATCCTCGAGAAGTTTACTTTTCCATGCAATACCAAATGCACCATAGTTTTTAACAGAACATTTGCCTTGGGAGCAAGGTGAGGTATTACAGGTATACAAATCCAGTGGGCCTCTCAGCCTTTTACTTTCTATTGAAATAACCAAACTTTGATATAGAATCAGAAAGCTAACTCAGTTTTTCAATCTAAGAAAAGTAGTGCATATCTTATCCACAAACTCAGATAATCTCATGCCACAGGAATTAGACACCTGCTCATAGCATTTATTAACATTTAATTCTCCAGATAGCCTCCATATCCAGAAATCAATATCTGTTACCTAATGGAATTATCAAACTATTCTATAGATTAACACTAATTGGTACTCTAAGGTCTCATAGGGAGTCTGGAAATATAAAAGGGTTCAATGTAAATTAAGAAAAATTAGTCCGTCAATATGGACTGCTTGGGTTTCATCTCTCTTCTGTGTTGGGTGTTTCTAAAGGAGAGGCATTGGAGGCCAAAGTTAGGCAAAACCTTAAAATAAAATCGGGAAAACAAGTCTCTCAAAAATTAAACATATCCCCATACCTGATTTACAAGGGTTGCCTGTTGGGCAAAGTAGGTCCCTTTGTGCATGCTGTCTTCAGTTTTGCTCCAGGGCTAGTAAGCGATTCAACAACATGGTATTGTGTGCATTAAGGAATAGAGTTTCTTGGGGGGGGAAGAGCAGAGTTAGGAAAGCTTAGGTCAGCCAAAACACGAAAGGTATAGGTTCCACATGTTTCAGGGGAAACTGCTGGAGTTGGAAGCTCTGCTGGAAACATCGTGTCCTCCAGTAAATTGACACCCCGCTTCCTACTGCCCTGCTCAGCAGCGCCTGGTGATTGGAATCCGTGTGCTAGCTGTTCACACAAACAGTCCCCAAACGCCAGTTGCCCATAATCTGGGGAGTTTAGGGCCTGTCAGAACAGGAGTGTGTTGGAGCCTGCCTGGAGTGGCTCAGAGAGAGCCCATTGTTTACTTTTTAAAATTTTGCAAGCTCCTGTGTTACAAAAGTAACAGTCCTAGCCTTAGGGCACTCATGTTCAATAAGATGAAATGAGTTAATGTACATTAAAATGGAACACGATGGGGCTACAGTAGGTCTGAGAATGGTTGCTGCAGATAAACAGAGTGGAAAAAATCTTAATAACTTTCCTACACGGGGAAATATACTCTAGCGCCTGTTGTTCATATTAATTTTACCTGCGTGAGTGGTAGCTATAATTTCTTCTATCTTCTTTCTTTTTCATGGTTAAAAACAGGAATTTAAATGATTTCAATATCTATCACTATGCAGTAAATGCCATTTATACACATTCTTGTTGTCTTTGCAATAGGAAAAGGCTTGAGACTCTGGAGGGAAAAAGTAAATTTAGAAATATGTTCTTGATTTTTTATTGGCAGCTGTAAATATCCTCCCCAAGTCCCTAATTGAAAATAGATACTGGTTTTGTATTTTTTTTATATTTCAATGCTATAGCTATTAAGGTTATGCATACAAAGCTTATGCAGCAAACTTTTCAATAAAACCCTTTACATACAAAGTTGAATAGGGTTAAAGAGTCTTACCCCAAACATTACACCAAAGCATTCTGAGCTCGAAATATTGCTTTTTCTGCACTATTTATATGGCTTATCTTAAGTATACTTTCTCTTAAAATACTTTATTGATTTAGATATGCTGTCAGTAGACTCCATACGTATAATTTGTGTATTGAGGATCAAACATTTATCCCATAATTTTAATGGAATTCTGTCCATAATCTTTTAAATCAGTGGTATGAAGTATGGTTATTTCAGTCTGTTTAAGCCCAAGTGTTACATAAACAGATACTGTCTAACACCGTCTAACACAATTTCAAGAAAAAACTTTTTTCATCATGAAAACAGTATATTTCTGCCAAAGGCACAAATGCACTTACAAATGCAAGAGTAAAGCCGTGATAAATACAATTCTGGTATAGGAGAAAGCAATTTCCTTCTAAATTCCTTTATAGGACTTTTTTTTTAATGCTATAAAAATTGGAATTTGTCATTTAATTATAACTTTTGAATTATACTCCAAAATATTTTTTTCATTCCTTAAAACATACAGCTGTAATTATTCCCCAGTTAATATTGTACAAGATCAGTTTCATACCATCCAAAAATCAGATGAGACTAACAATTTATTAAATTCAACCTGTAAGTATGAGATAAAGTTCATAACAGGCCCAAAAAAGAGAATTCAGTGAAAAGCTCTCCTCTGAGTTTATTCACCAATAATAAATGTTAGCTCCTAGTAAACACCTTGTAAGGTATATTTTACTTGATACTTCATTAAATAAATTTTTTTTTCTGACTTTCACCTCAAATCATGAAAGTAGACACTGTTATATGCAGCATATGTAGTTGAGAAGAAATACGCATATTGTTGCATATGTAGTGAAGATGGATCCAACCTATCTGATCACAGATTGGTAAAATACAAGTCGGAGACATTTGCCTGAGTTCATGTGTCCAACTACTCCCGTTTTCTATGAATTGTGTGGGTCAGTTCACACCAGGTGAATCAACTATCCTCGCGGTTGCATCAAGCCTTTCGATCCATTAAGACCTTAGTAAAGCTGCCAAGTGACTTTTTTTTTCTGCATAATACCGTCTGGTGTCTGCATTGATCAAATTAACTGGTCACTTGCCAAATGTCCACTTCACTTTGGCAGTCAGATAAGATTATGGGAATGATTTACTAAATGACTGAAAGAGTTCATATATTCACCCAAATTACATAAATTATACTCAAAAAATAACTTAATCACCCCTCAGGATTCCTCTCGAATTAATGAATAATTCCAATTATAAGGAAAAAAAGTATGATACTAAAAATGGAAATTGAATAAAATAGACACGAATAACCAGATGATAAAAGCACTTATTTTAAAAACTATATTTTATCTATGGTGCAAATATTTGTGGTTTGTGCAAATATGTGTGGTTTGTGATGTTAACTAGAAAAGGTATGAACACGTTTTAAAATATTTAAAAAAATTTTTTAAAGATTTTATTTATTTGAGAAAGAGAGAGGAAGCATGAGCAGAGGGAGGGGCAGAAGGAGAATCAGGCTCCCCTCTGGGCAGGGAACCCAACAAAGCGGGGCTCAATCCTAGGACCCTGGGATCCTGACCTGAGCCGAAGGCAAATGCTTAACCAACTGACCTACCCAGGTGACCCACATTTTAAAATTTCTATCTACAAAGTAATTATGTACAATTTTGAAAGAAAATAGATATGCAATACATTTGAAGATTAAGAAATAGGTTATTAAATTGTTGCTGTGATATTACACTAGGTTCTTAGTCACTTAAATATTTTTCATTGACTACTACTCTGTAGACATTTTATTTCTTATGGAAGAAGAGTATAGTGTAGAAGGAGAGAGAACATACTCTAACAAATAAAATACAATGAAGAGGAAAGCAAATAAGCTTTGTAACAAAAAAATAGAAATTGTTTTCCAGTCTCATCCATATAAAATTAAAACATAATCACCTATTTTATTAAACATCAAGTTTTTGAAAAATGTACTAGAAAATAAAATCTGCATTGATATGGAGAAGAGAATTAGATACATCTGTTCTCTTTCAGGAGGGATGTACTCTGCAAATGAGTGTGTTGGGTTATAGATTGGAAGAGAAAATATGACAACCAATGTGTCTGGATGTACACGTGTATGTGTGTGTAACCTTTAAATTATCATATATGTATATATGCACACTTATGTATATATGTATAATATAAACATATTATGTGTATTAAATATATATAGTCCATAAATTCTAATGCTGGTAAAATATCCACATGTTGGCTTTTTTTTTTTTTTTTTTTTTACACTGTTAGGGATAAATGAATGTTTCTGAGAGTATTCCACTATAGCTTTTAATGTCCTATGTTTTAATCAGAGAAAATTCTGCATGGATTTTTCCCAAGGACAGGGTATAATCTTATCATCAAAGACAATGTTGGTATCTCACACCCCATAACCTCCAGCTCCCTGGCTTTGATTCTCATCCTCAAAAGAATCTTCTTCTTTTTGAAAAGTTTTTCTCTGATCTCCCCACTTATTTCCTAAGTGACTGAAGACCCTACTCACTTTAGAGCTTCAGCTCAAATGTCACTTTCTTATCCCTTTAGCAGGTGTCATAGGTTATGATATAATCTCAGAAATCTCTGTATTGGTTCTTTAATGCACTAATGAAATTCCCAACTTCATTAGGCCGAGGGCCTTGTGTGTTTGTTCACCGCCACGTTTCTGGCACCTACCACGAAAGCAGTTAGAATAGGCACTAAAAGATGTATATTTCATAAATGAGTTAATGGCTTCATCATAATAAATCTTGATTTCAACTATCTCTGGTCCTAACTATGGAGTTCACCCATTCTCATATTCCCATGTCACCTGTTCTGACTTGATCAAGACCTCCAAATCATCTACTCTGTCAATCATCAATCATTTATTTTTCTTTACATTTCTTTTGCCTCCACATCTTTTCTTCACAAGCATAAGTGTAAAGTGTTCCAATAAAACATCTCCCTTGCAAACAAGACTTAGTCCCAATTCTTCCTCTCTGTTGGCCTGGCATTTTGCACTTGCTGCTCACTCCGCATTACTAGTAAATACACTTCCTCAGTTTCGAAGACACTTTCTTATCAAATCTCCACTTCTCTTCACTCTCACTAGTCACCTAGCTGGGTACATCACAGAGGAATGGAAACAGACAAGCACCACACATTTTTGCCCTCAATTTCAACACCCAACCTGCACCTGCTTCTTCACCTTGTCTTCTTTCTTGTGACAAAGGAAAGTACATGTCTCTTCCTATTTAAGACCAACCTCTCTACTGCCTCCCCCATGCTTTTCCTAGGGACTCACTCTTCAGCAGAGCCCATTCTCACCTGCAACATCTATTTTTCATATCTCAGTAGGCCAATCCCATTGACACACAGAGTATCTTTAATACTTTAAAATACGTTAAGGATATTTAAATATAGTTGATATCTAAGTATACTAAGATCTTGATATTGTTAAATATTTTAAAATATCAAAACAGCCCTGCGAACACCATTCTGGTTTCCCATTCATATTATAACAAAACTTCTGGAATATACGTGTGTGTGTGTGTGTGTGTGTGTGTGTTAATATATATAATTACATATTCTATATGTAACATATGTAATATTTTATTTTTTCCACTGTTACCACTATATTACCTCCAATTATATTCTCAGTCAACACTGATCAGGTTTTATTCTGTCCTCTCCACCAAAACAACTCTTAATCAGATCACCAAAGTGTTACAGCCAGCCAAGACCCTGGACAATTATCTGTCCTTCTTAAAGGATCTGTTTTTCTTGTTTCCTAGGGCAGCTCTCTTACCTGGATATTGTTTGTTCTCATGTCTCCTTCCAGTTTGCTCTTTATTCTCTCTCTACCCAAATTTTGAAGGTTGCAATGCTCACTAAATTTCCCAATACCTTGTGGTCAATTTGGGCATTTGGCCAGTCTGGGCCTAACGTTCCACCACTTGGCTCCAATGCCAAGTGGGCCCCATTGCTGCTCCACAGGATGAGAAGGGGGGCCCTCTCTGCAAGGGTCCCTGAGTGAATATGGGAATTAGAGCTCACCTTCCCACCCCACCAACCACACTGAGTTTGTGTAGTGAGCAAGAAATAATCCTTTGTTTTGGTAAGTCTCTGAGATGCTAAGGTTCTTATCACTATTATTATTACCAGCACCGAGGCCAGCTTCACCGTATGAATTGGTACATTTTGTGGGGGCTGCACTTTACTCTTAGTATGAACTTCCTTTTCTTCAGTTTCCTTTCTCTTCAATTCCCTTCTCCCCTCCCTCTCCTCTTTCCTTTCTCCAGATGCTTTAAATTGGAACTAAATATGCCTGTCTCCTTTACCCACTTTTCTTTTACCAACTATAAATTGTAACTCCTAAAAGTGCTCTTAGTATTAAGTAAATCAT
This sequence comes from Neomonachus schauinslandi, assembly GCF_002201575.2. Taxonomy (NCBI): domain Eukaryota; kingdom Metazoa; phylum Chordata; class Mammalia; order Carnivora; family Phocidae; genus Neomonachus; species Neomonachus schauinslandi. The sequence goes on from NC_058416.1 coordinate 8,611,538, forward strand.
GCATATTATAGGGAATCTGAAGGCACGGAAAAGTAAAAACATGAAAACAAACTCAGTCATCTGGTGATAGCCACACTACGTCCACTACCATCAGTCTTTCCCAGATTCCAAGCTATTGCTCTCCTGGACTGTGGCAAGAATCTCCTTATAATGGGACCCATCGTGCCCATCAACAATCCGTTCTCAGCAGCTAAGTGAGCCTTGAGCCTCTTAAAACACCAGTCAGATGGTACATACTCATCTGCACAAAAGGCCAGTATTCTCCCCTTTCTCTGAGTAAAACCCAGTGTCCTATCATCTCTCTGGCCTCAACAACCCCCACACTCTGCCTTCCTCCTGTTTCAACCACACAAGCTTCTGTGCCATTCCTCCAAAACGTAGGGCCCACTCCAGTCTCTGGGCCTGGGTCTAGCCATTCCCTCTGTCCCCAGATATCCCTTGGCTTGCTATCTGACTCCTATTAATCTTTGTTCAAGTGTCATCTTCTTAATGTGACTTAATCTGACCACTCTGTTGAGCACTTCAAACTATGTCTCCCATGCCCCCTGGATCTCTTTCATTTATTTTACAAGGCAAAACAAAAGAGCAATCTTTCTCAGGTAGTATTCAGTTCTAGATCTTGTTTGGTTTTCCTTTGCTGGCAACTTGGCTACATATAAACTGTTCAGTGGCAAAGATCTTTGTTTTGTTCAGTGATGTATCCCAAGTAGCCACTACTTAGGAAATTCCAAGCCCTAAGTAAATATGTGTTGAATAAATGACTGACCTTGTTTAAGATCATTATAGCATCCTGTGATGAATGAAGGAAACTGTAAGTGACTTAAGAAGAAAGGAATTTAATATAAGGGAAGAGGTGTTTATAAAATGTTTAAGATTCTAGAGGAGAGAATTCCATCTTGGATCTCCAGAATGGCACCAGCCACTGTTCTACCAGGAAGATGGAATTTCAGGACTGCTTGCGATAGGAAGCCAGGACCTAAAAGAAGTGACCACTGTTTCAATGACCCTTGACATCCCAGAGTACAGTGCCTACAATGAAATACCACTTCAGCCCACAGCTGTTCTTGCCCACCAAGCTTGTTTGCCCACCCCAACAACAGGACGGTCAATGGCTTCTGCTTTCCTTTGGCTTCCCAAGTCTCAGAAAAATGTAGAACCTAACATCCAGAACTCATGCTCTGTGGGATCTCAGAAAGTGACTTTTTGGCTTTTTGGCCTCTACAATAAAGGAAAGTATTGGAAGAGAGCAATCTATAGTATCTACCACGATCCATTCCACCCACTTGTTCTTCACTTAATAGAAGTAGGTTTCCATGAGAAGTGAACACATAAGTCTTTGCAACTGTCTTTTTGAAAATTGCAGGACAGTTCATTATATATCTGAACCATTTACTATTCCTCTGCTGAAGGAAATGGCATTTTATTCGGTCTTAATTTTCTACACTGAACTGCATCCAGCATTCTCCCAAAGAAGAAATCTAGTAAATATTTTTTTCACCTCTGCCCCCCGAACTTTAGTGTCCCTTTAGTTCCCCATAAAGTTGGGCTAAAGACAGCAGTTTGAGTAACTTCTTTTTTATTCCTTTTTCTTTATCTTTGGCTTTAGTTTTACATTATTAAATGAACTAGAGAGCATTTCATTTTATTCTGGAGTCCACATTTCTCTGAAAGTATGAGACTAAAGAAAAAGAATACTTTTAAGAAAAAGAATACTTTTAAGTCTATACATATTGCTACGATTTTTCTCTTCAGAAATATACCAATTTGCATGCCTACCTCACTGTAGAATCACCGTTACATAGCATGTTGAACATATTCTAAGCTGTTTTGAATTATTTAGAATTATTTAGAACACATAACTTATATAGATGAAGTGCATTATATTATTATACTGTTGGATAAACTTTTCAGAAGGCAACATGCCTGTGAGCCCACCACCCAGCTCAATATATATAATGTTGTCAATGCGACAGAAGCTACCTGCATCTTTTCCCTCTACCCCATCAGCAGCTGGTGTGCCTCCTATCACTACATTCTCTAAATGAAATCACACGGTCTATATTCTTTTATATCTGCTTCATTCTTTTTTTTTTTAAAGAAAGATTTTATTTATTTATTTGACAGAGACACAGCGAGAGCGTGAACACAAGCAGGGGGAGTGGGAGAGGGAGAAGCAGGCTTCCTGCCAAGCAGGCAGACGCTTAAGGACTGAGCCACCCAGGCGCCCCATAACAAAAGTGTTATTAACAACAAACACTTATTAAGCATATAATCCTGTGTTGGTTTCACACTGTTGTGTGCTTTATAGTCTTAAAGTCTGGGTTGTTAACTCCACATTATGCCTTTGAAAGTGAATAATTAAGAGATTTCTACAAGTAGAGAATGGACTCAACAGCTCATATTTGCATATGTCTATGTCTGCAGTTTGATTGATGGCTTTCACTGTTTCCATGTGAGCTGATCTAGACAAAATAAAGACGGACAGACTGCGAGACACTGCCTTCTCTAGGTACACAAATGACAAGACCCCCTCAATCCCCCTGTTGAATTTACATTATTTAAAAGCATGCAACTGCATCTGTATTTTCACCCAAATCAACTGTGAGTTCCAAAGGCCTGCCACTAATCATAAGAGTCTAAAGAAAGCCGTATTACATTAATTCACTAATTTATATAAAATGAAATCATAACTCCTTTTCAAAAAGTCATCAAGTACATTAAGGGGTTAGTATAAATAGTGTCCAATACACTCCCACATTGAGAGAGGCTTGGCTGCCACTGTGACGATGAATACATTTTCTAAGCTATTCAGTATTTCAAATAAAAATAAGCTTTTTAAGGTGTATATGAAAACAAATTTAAGTATAAATTGATAAATTCTATCTATATAAAATAGTAGCAAATTGAATTTGGCAGTAAATTAAAATGAATAGTAAAACATGAAGAAGTGTTTATTCCAGACTGGAAGAAATATTATTACTATTAGAAGGTTATTTATATAACTCACTTTATATAATACTAAATGGATGGAAAAAATCCCAAATCTTGTCAATATAAGCCCAAAGGGTATTTGAATAAAATTTAAAAATATATTCTAAAAAAATTGAAATTCATAAATTAGAATGCATAAGATGATATTCATACTCATACAGTCTCCATAATTCATAACCATTATATTTAATGTTAAAACATCATGCCATGTCTATAAAACCAGGAAAAAGCCTAGGATGTTTGTTTCCAACCCTATTTTTAGTGTTGCTCTTCAAATTATGGCCAAGCCAATGTTATAAAATATTTTTATAAGTTACAAATATTAAAAATATGGGGGAAAAAATCACGATTCTTTGCAGGAGTATACACAAGCAAACCCCAAGATCATAAATCGACTAATATGAAACACATTGGGGTCAATCTGGTTATATTATACAAAATACATACAAACCATAACATTTCTTATAGTCCAGAATTGACCTAAGAAGAACTATAACAAGGAGAGCCAATTAATATTATCCAGAAAGTATAAAATATCTAAGAATAAACTGAATAGGAAATTCATAAGAATATGAAGAAAATAAAGAATCTTTTCTGAAGAGAAAGAAAGACCAGACTGCTGTAAAGAGTTATCAATGATGTAAGAGCCAATCTCTAATTCACAAATTTCATGCCATCCAAATCGATGGGCTCATACTGGGCTTTCTTTAGGAACACAGAACAATAATCTGGAAACTTATCTGCCAGTATGAGTGTAAGAAAAGAGCCAAGCAAACTTGAACAAGAAATGTACTCATATCCTCACTCAATGAATTAAAATACAGGAAAGTTACAATATTTAAAACCAGGCAGTATTAGGACAGAAATAGACAAAGAGAGGAGTTTAAAGGAGGAAGAAACTCGGAAATATGTCTAAACAGTCAGAGGATTTATATGTTAGTTGTCTGTTGCTAATGAAAATAAACTGATACTGCTTTTTTAGAGACAACCTTTGCAGTGCAAATTTATCAGTTAAAATGTGTCCAACTTTTGACCTAGTGTTGCAAAAGTAATAATTGAGTATGTGCTCGAGTGGACATAAATATCACTTACTGGTCTTCAGTTAACTGCATTACTCTGTACACATTATAAAGCATCCATTAAGAATTATTTTGCGGGGCGCCTGGGTGGCTCAGTTGGTTAAGCGACTGCCTTCGGCTCAGGTCATGGTCCTGGAGTCCCAGGATCAAGTCCCGCATCAGGCTCCCTGCCCGGCGGGGAGCCTGCTTCTCTCTCTGACCCTCCCCCCTCTCATGTGCTCTCTCTCATTCTCTCTGTCTCAAATAAATAAATAAATCTTTAAAAAAAATTATTTTGCAAAAAAAAGTTTAATGATTTTATAAAATATCCCCAATGTTTGTGATATTTTCTGTATTTTTCAAAATTTCTACAGGAATTCACATCATTCTTATTATCAAAATAAGACCACTAAGTTGTTTTTGAATAATTAATTACTATTCTGGGCACGCTTTAACTACTTTTTTTAAATTGACAATTTTAAGATTTGTGAATATATTAGATCTTTAGGGAAATTTTAAGTTTTGTTAGTCAAATAGTTGTTGTCTTTGTACAGATTATGTACAAATGAATAGAAATCTAAAAATCAAATACTGGAAACCAAAACCAAAGAGAATATTTTATACTTCTAAAGCTTTGTATAATTTTAGCAATAAAGAGAAAATATCATTTAACTGAGAAAAGGGAATTTTCTATGGGCACTGTCCCTTCAGAGCAAACTTCTCTGAAAGGCATCTGGATTTCTATCGAATCCTATGAACATAAAACTTCAATTAGCACTGTATGTATGAATAACAGCTAAATATTCAGAGGAGAGAGGAAAAAATAGTGATTGTGGAGTGTGAAGAGCCTAAAGTCCCATGGGGCCGATCTATACATATTTCATTATCAGGAAAATTTTTTTTTAAATGAGCCACTGTAGGAGATGGAATGTGCTTTTCCACTGTACATAAAAGGTAAGTTGTTTGTTTAGAGAATCAAAGAAATCACTTGCAAAATGGCCTAAGACATGAGAGTGCAAAGTCTCTAGGCAACTGCTTTTGAAATCACATTATTAGGCAGCAAAAATGGTACACAGCAGGTAGATCAACCTCAAAAAATATTCCCAAACCACGCACTTCAATTTGGAAATAGACCTGGAGTTCATAGCCTTAACTCATCATTTGTTAGTATCCTCTCAATAAAGCAAACATCCAAAAGGATTTCCCAAAGGACTCAGAATCAGTTTGATTATATGCATGATAGCAACTGTTTGAGGTAGCATTAGAAAAATTAATTCACAGAATTCTCGAACGTTATTAGAGACTGCACAAATATGTATCCGCCTCTTTCCTCAGATATTTAGTGAGAGCTCACATATACAATGAATTGTTAATCTTATTGCTTTCTTAAGTCAAAAATAATGAGTTAAGTAATACTTTAACTTTTCTCTTGACCTATGGAATACTCATGAGAAAATAATGATTAGAAATTTTATCCATAAGGAGAAGAAAGGGGCATACAAAATTCCAAGAATAATCAATCCTGAAGAATTAATTTCATATATTTTGTAAGTGTAGATAGAGTTGACAGTGGTGCCCAAGATGGTTGCCTATAATTCTCATTTGACTTTGGGCACTGCTTCTTTCCATGAAGACATGTTTAAAATGCTCAGCTAATTTGTACATCCATTGAGGGATATGGTGTCTTACAATTCTTTAAATTTCTCATACCATTTAGCACAATGGTTCTCAACATAGTGTAGGATTGAAAGAGATCATTTTCATAGACCATTATACTTTTAATCTATAAAAAAATCCTATCTAAATGTTTTAAATGATTTTTGGTAAACTTTACTTTTAATAATTGCAGGGGAAAGAGCCACATATGTAAAGATGTCATGTGGGTTCTCTAATAAATCATAGAATTTTTTTTCCTATATTCCCACATCATAATTCCACTTCTCTTTTTACTGAATCTACTTTAAAATTTTCAGATGTATTTGAATGTATGGCCTTATGGTTATAAGGGAAAATTATGGCATACCACAGTTAAAAAGCATTCAAGAAAGTTAGCTATTGCATGTGTAAGGGTTCTACCATATATAAATTAATTCTACTCCACAAACAATTTTTTGTCAATAAAATAAATCGGAAAATGCCATAGGAAAAAAATGGCCTCAAATAGCTGGAGTATAACATAACATTAAAAAAAAAAAAAAAAGGTATTCAGTATTTGAATTTTATTTTAAACCTTACTCATAAAATAGCTAAATATACATCAAATGACAAACATAACTGCTGACAGAAGCTTGTAAAATCACCAAGGATTCATAGTTGGTTCTTTTATGATGAATATTTTTTAATATCATTTATATAGAGAGTGGCTCGGCCCTTGCAAAGATTTGATGCTACAGCAGTTAGATGCAAAGATGTAAAGGATCCAATGTTTGTGGATCTTGCAAAACCGTGAAAAGCACACTAGTGACTATTTTGTGTTAGAAAAAAAGAATTAGTCAGCATTTAAGAATCTAGTTCTCAAACAATAAGCATTTTTTTGCCATAATTGTGAAGGTTTTTTTCCTGAAAGAAAATGTTCTTCGTGAAAATATGCTATATATGCAAAAAGGGCTGAATCCTAAATCTTGTATATCTGTGAGAGCTAGCAGCTTAAGAAAGACCTTAAGTCATAATAGTAAATATGCTTGTAAATGATGCTGTATATTAAAAAGTATATCCAGTTTTAAGCATCCTAGACAGACATCAGATACAATGCCTTTGGTTGCTAAACTTCATGTGATTTTCCTCTTAGGTCTATATCAGAGACACATTGAATACACGGATATGTCAGCTTTGGGAGTGGCGTGGGTTACCCGCAATCAGCAACATCCTACAGTATCATAATTATTGCAAAGACAACAAAAGTGATTTACTGTCCTGTGGTTGGGTAACCATTTATATGTTTTTCTGGATATCTTTATTGTCTAGTTTGCTTTGTATCCAGAATTAGACATGGTCTCAATAAATGATAGGTTTGTTTTCGATTATATGGCCACCTTATAGAAAATAGTAGGAGAGATCTGTCAGTCAAAGAACAAAACAAAATGCAATACTTAAGTTAATAAGACATTCCATATTTATGTGACCAGGCTATTTATGGATTAGGAACTCCTTGTATACTGCAACAATATGCAAGTCAATAAGTAGACTCAATGATTTGAGTGTATTACCATTAGACTACCTACTATCAAAAACTCACTAAAAGAGCATTAAAAATCTATTGCCGGTATATATATTACTTTCTAAATGAAAGCAACCCATGACTAAAAAACTCATGAATATTCTATATGAAATTCCAAATGTGTGTTCATTTTCCTTTACTGTTGTGGATCTTTACAAGTAACTCAAACTTTAAAGAAAATATCTTTGCTCAAAGAGCTAAGAAAACTACACAAAGTAGAAAGATACTGTTTTAAGAAAGAGCAAATTTCACCATGTCCTTGCTTTTTAATTAAATTTGAATGTAATCATGAAAGAATCTCTAAAGTTTTCATTATTAACATTCAGCTAAACTTATAGTAATATGTAGGATATTAATATCTAATATCTTTTCATGCATATTTCTGAAACCAAAGGTCAACATTCTGAAATCAATTAATTTAAAAATATATACTGGGTGCCTGGGTGGCTCAGTCGGGTAAGCATCTGACTCTTGATTTCAGCTTGGGTCTTGATCTCAGGGTCATGAATTTGGGCCCTGCATTGGGCACCATGCTGGGTATGGAGCCTACTTAACAAACAAACAAACAAAAAACGTGTAAAAATAGATACTGAGCATCTATCATGCCAACTTCCTCTTGCGATTTTAAGGGGACTAATAGATAACAAACCTTTTCCCAATAGTTCAGAGCCAGTTGAGTTAGACAAATAGGAACAGACAGAAATCAAAATGTTACAGAAAGCTCTGAGAGACTGGTTCAGTTTGAGGACAATAACCGAAATCCTAGTGAGTGTGGAAACACAGGAGCACAGGTGTGCCTCACACTCAGAAGTGTGGAGGCATGCCCCTTTAGCAGCATGACTGAGAGCCCAGGAGATGGATGTCCTTCAGGCAGCCCAGAGGGGACAGGCAGGCAGGGACTGTGTATACCTGCTTCCTGCTGCCAACAGTACCCATCGGGTAACTCTCTCCTCTTCTGCAGAGGAAGAGACTTACATGGAAACATGAAGCAAGACTAAAGAGTTAGTCCAGACCCTGAATTCCAATGTCTTTGAAGGAAAGAATTCAGGATGCAATTCCAAAATTTAGCATTTGGGGTTTTTAAAAAACATCTACCTTTTAAACTACTATTCTAATATTTCTAGTGACTTTCTACTTGTGACCGAAAATATGCTTCACATCATGTTGCCTTCCCTTGGCCTCCGGTGCTGGGCATTAACTTTACCAGGTATCTTTACAGGAGAAAATGTAGAGAAACATCGAAGGGGATAGAAAAAGGGGAATGAGAAACAGGTGATCATATCTTTTAATAACTGGAGCAAATTTCAAAGTATTGACTTTTTTTCTGTAGAAGTATTTGTGTACATGTATCTCTGATTGTAACTTCACTAGATGATTGCTGGGGGGTGTGGATGAATATGTGAAAAAGAGAAATCAGACAGAAGTAGAACTGAGCATAGATCTGCAAATTAACAATGAGAGATACCCAGGTCCATAAAGCCACAATAAGATAGAGAAGTGATTTTAATTATATATAATTTGAAAATACTTTTGCAGACACACTCTCAGATCTACATACAAGTAACAAAAAGAAGTATGGAAAAATTGGACCGAATCAAAATGAATTTGATTAAAATCTCATGAAGAATAAATTTTGATAAAAGATATTTTAAGTATGATTTATTACAGCATTCCTTTTCAAAGTTTTTGTTTCCAGATACTTATTTCACATTGTTCTTCTTGAATGTTGCCACCTTGACTACAACCAAATATTTGCTTGCTTTTATGTGTGTATCTCACATGTATATTACTACACAATAACTCACCTTTAGTTTATTTATACCTTGAATCAAATTATGAGACTCGTGTTCATAGCAAAGCATTTTTCAATATAGCATCATAATCTGGGAAGCAAGCATTACCTTAGTTGCTACTACCAAAATTATTACAGATGCCATATGTGTTTTATTTAACTTACTGAAGTGTTTCAGGTTAGACAATTTTATTTTTATTTTTATTTATTTATTTATTTATTTATTTTTAATTTTATTTATTTATTTGAGAGAGAGAGAACACATGAGAGGGGATAGGGTCAGAGGATGAAGCAGACTCCCTGCCAAGCAGGGAGCCCGATGCGGGACTCGATCCCGGGACTCCAGGATCATGACCTGAGCCGAAGGCAGTCGCCTAACCGACTGAGCCACCCAGGTGCCCCTAGACAATTTTATTTAAAAAAGAATAAAGCATATTGCACTCAGAAAATAATGTCAATATATTAATTACTTATGTGCTAGAGGCTGGTCTATATTATTAACAAAGGTGAAACCATCCAATTCTCTAAACATCCTGGTACTATTATATCACCATTTAACAGATGAGGATATGGAGGTAAAAACAAGTTAAGTGTTCCCAAGGACAAATTGCAAGTATGTGGGAAAGATGAAATTGGAAACCAGGCAGAAAAAATAAAAGTAAATAATACAATCATAAGGATGAAGTCCATATGTGGATATTTTTAAAGAATCACACAAGAATAGTAATTCTCTAAGCATATCATTTCCCCAAGTTTGGCATGAAATAGTCGTTTTTTCTAACAAGACATGGACATTTTTAAAAGAAGAATTATGTAAGATAAAAAAATCATGAATATTTATGCTACTTCTAATTTATAGAAGTTCTTGTTCTTTATATTTTGATTTATTGCATCTAAAAATAAAGTCCTAGCTAAATTCTTCCCGTAGGCAATAAGGGTTAGCCAAAGAACTTGAAAGATAAAGAAATAAGTGCTCTTTAAAGATTTACTACTAGTATTGTATCTCTGTTTACTATGGAAATACGGTCAGTCTATGATTACCATAGCAATAAATATGCTAAATATTTCTCATTTGCTAATATATTTTATGAAACTCTCTCATTCTGACAGCTTAAAAGGGACCTAAATTTCTTTCTCAAATTCAATAAGGAAAATAGCCATGGCTGATGGATTTACATGATGTAAGATTTGCTGAAAAGTAATGAAATTATATTTCAAGGCTATATAATTTGCTCTGACCAGAATAAGTATGCATATGTGAGTTACAAAACTCTTGGTCAATTAAATAATTTTATAAACACTGATAATAGGGGTTCTAATATTTTTCATGATTATGTACTTCTTACATTGATAAAAAAGGAAATGTCATTCATCAAAAGTCTTATAGACACAAATTAATAATACAACAAAATATTATTATAGTTTACTATGAATAGTTTTTGTCAATCTCTAAATTGGAAGAAAAAATAAGACCCTGAAATATAACACTAAAAAAGTGAATTTTGTGACACATATTTTATCATTGTATATATTATGGTAATTACAATACAGTACTTATTGGTTCAACAAATATCGTTTGGGCATTGTGTACTTAACACTTTATCATTATGAACAAATACAGGAATTGACCTCATGGTGCTAATAGCCATCGACAGGAAACCAGGGGGGGAGAAAAGACAAGAAACCCAAAAACCCTACCCTTGTGGGAGATAAATTTCAAAGCCTCCTTATTCAAGTAACAATTTTGTTGGCAGAAAACCTGATTATTTTATAGGCACATTCTAACTTTTTATAATAAATGATATCCTAAAACCAGCGGGGAGAAAAGACAAGAAACCCAAAACCCTACCCTTGTGTGAATTCCAGCAGTAATGACAAGCCTTTCACCCCATGGTCAGTCCTGCACTATATCTGAAGAACAGGCCAGGACACCTGAGCAGGATACTTTCCCAATACCCAGTTCACAGTGCCTACATAAGATTGGGGCTCAATCAGAACATCAGGGAATAATTTGCTCTCCCATCCCCTCAACACCACACTAACAAAATAACAGTCAAGCACAGCTGGGAGAGCAATAAGGCGAGGTCCCCTCGGGGGCAGTACAAAGCGATCAACCAAAGTCAAAGGGTGATCAGATATTGAGATGAACCTCTGACATATTAACCAGCACCCAAACCACTCAAAATGTGGTTAGATGAACACTAGCTCATTCTCTAAAGGCCTAACAGGAGGAAAGGCTTGGTCATCTATAGATGGGAGAAATTATTTATGTATTTATTGTGATATATAATTTGTCCAGCTTTCAGCAAACTATTAGGAGGTATATAAAATGGCAAGAAAACAGCCTGGAGAGAGAAAGCAATTATTAGAAGGAGACCGAGTGAGGATGTAGTTGGAACTACCGGACAGGGATCACCAGTAGACTCAACATGTATTCACAGAATGAATCATGAACTTGTAGGTTATTCGAACCTAACCAAACTGAAATAGTAAGATGGAAAAGAAAGTGGGAAAACAGAACAGAGTATGCAAGATCTGTGGGAAAGTATCAAACAGTGTAAAACCACACCAGAGTATCAATGGAGACCACATGACAGTAATAACAACAAATCCATCCACCTCTCAGTGGAATGATACCAGAAGAGGCCTAGTGGGGAGTGTGAATTCCAGCAGTAATGACAAGCCTTTCACCCACATGTGATGACAGAGGCTGATCAGGGAAACTGGACTTTCACCCAAACCGGGAAGTACCAAGGTGGTTGTACCCCTTCATCTACTGGGGTGGTGTCAGAGAAAGCCAGATAAAACAAAAGCTTTAAATGAGATCCAGAGTCTCACAGTACCCCCAAATGTTCAGATTTCAATAGAAAAATCACTCATCAAACCCAGGACCTAGAAAATCTCAACCTGAATGAGAAAAGATAAACAGACATCAGTACTGGGAGGACATAGGTGTTGGAATGATCTGAAAAGGATTTTAAAGACACCATCATAAAAGTATTTCAAAAAGCAATTACAAATGCACTAGAAACAAAAAAAAAAATAGAAACTCTAAGAAGTAGAAATTCCTAATAAAGAAATAAAATATATAAAGAAGAATCCAATAGAAACTTTAGAAGTGAAAAGTACAATAACCAAAATTAAAAAAAAAAAATTGGATGGGGTTAACACAATAGAGGGAACAAAAGGGAAAAATTCCAGTTGAACATAGAAAATAGAAATTATCCAATGAACAAAAGAGAAAACAGAATGAAAAGAAATGAATTGAGTCTCTGGGACTTGCAGGGCTGGTACAAAAGTCTAGCAGTCACATCCCTGGAGGCCTGGAAAGCAGAGGACACAGAGGTCAGGGCTGAAAAAGCACTAAGAGGAATAACGGCAACAGCTATAAAACTACAGATTCAAGAAGATGAGCAAACACCAAACAAGATAAATTCAAAGCAATTCATACAAAGATACATCATAGTGAAACTTCTGAAAGTTCAAGACAAAGAGAAAATCTTAAAAGCAGCCTGAGTAAATAACCCCCTTCCTATAGGAGAAAAACAATTCAAATGGCAGATTTCTCATAAGAAGCCATCAAAGCTCACAATGGGTGAGCAGAACAACAAAATGATTATAACTGGAGTAAATTTGTTAGCTCAAAAATAAAGTCAAGGAATTACCCAAGAATGTACTGTAAATAACTTATGGAAAGCATAAAGTAAAAAAAAAAAAAAAAAATTAAAAAGCAGAGGAATGTCAAGAAGTTTAAATATTTGCCTAAATGGATTTTCTAAACAAGAAACATTCATGGTCATATAATACACAAAACAATACAGATGGACATTTTCTAGAACAGCAGATATCATTGGTTCTGAAAGAACCCTCTCCCCACCAGATACCAAACTTGATATCTCTGTCACAACATATTTGAAGAAAGTAGTCTTCGATGCCTGAAAATCATTAGTAATACCTGAAGGTTTTGGGAGCTATATATAAAGTGAAGAAAGTTTTGGGAGCTACCTAGAAAGTGAAGACCTTTCTAGATGCATAGATTTTTATGACTCAGGATGATACCACCTATGGAGTTTATCCAGAAAAAGTATCAAGATTTACTAAAATAAGCACATGCATACATATCCAGTTAACTCTTGAACAGCCTGGGTTTGAACTGCTCAGCCCTACTTATATGTGGTTTTTGTTTTTTGTTTTTTGTTTTTTTTTTTACAGTAAGTCAGTCCTTATAGTAGGACTATAAAGGTATTTATATGACATTTTCTTTTCTCTATCTTGTTTTTTGTAAGAATACAGTATATAATACATATAACATACAAAGTAAGTGTTCATTGACTCATATTGGTAAGGCTTCTCGTATTAGCAGGCTATTGGTAGTTAAGTTCTTGGGGTGTCAAAAGTTATACATAAATTTTTGATTATGTGGGGGGGGGTTGGTACTCCTAATCCCCATGTTATTTAAGGGTTGACTGTATACATACATACCACAAAGAATTTAATAAACCACTGTATACAAAACTGTAGTCATTAGCAAGGAGCCCATGAAAACCTGCAGTAATGTCTAAAGTTGTTAGATGTTACTGAAACATCTGCTAGTTGTTGATTTCAAAAAATAATCATATTCTCCAAGAAGAATCCCATATTATCTGAATATGGGAAGAAGTAGCCCAGAACAGATGGAGACAGGGAAGGGGTAGAAGTGAAAGTTATCTTGATGGGCAGGGAATATACTTATTAATTAACATGGGGTGAAATATATACCTTTTATATTAATATTTAAAAGTAATCACTGGTAGGATAGATATAGGATATGTATATTGATCTTTTTTGGGGGCGGGGGTCTATTTTTCTTATCTTTTTATCTAGGTAATTTACAGGATCACCCCTTGCAGTCTATAGGCACTTTTCCCTTACTGACTTTAAAGTTGCCAATACCTTCTCCCAATCTCTGATTTGCCTTTTAAATCTCACTGATATATTCTTCATTCGACAGAAATCTTTCACTTTTATTCAAATAGGCCATTTTTTTCTTTTGATTTTTGCTTTTAAGAAGTTCTTCCTTACTGCAAAATCATGAACGTATTTTCCTCCTTGATTTTTATAACACTGTGGTCCTCCTATTCATAACAGATCCATGATAAATTTAAATTTTACCTTTATATATTGTGTGACTTATATTTTTCTCTACACCACCTATTAAGAATCCTTTCTTCCCTATGTGAATTACCAGGTTTATAGTGTATCAAATGTCCACATTCACATGGATGCTCTCTGATCTTATCTACATTGGTCTTTTTCTCCAGTCGTGGGCTAGTACCACACTATATGTCGAAGGACAAAAAGCCAATTCTCAAAGAAGAGAAACAAAAAGGTTAACACATACCTGGAAAATACTCAAATTTACAAATGATCGGAGATAAAAACTTACATACTAGAGAAATCCAAGTAAACAAAGAGTTGCAAATTCTATTCAGATCGGAAAAGATGCAGAAAAAAAACTGAAAACATTGATCAATACTGAAAATGAGAATAGACTGGAAGGTATTATCA
>NC_058416.1:8626152-8640651 GCF_002201575.2 Neomonachus schauinslandi
GATTTTCTTAACAAACAGTAACATGCGTTAACGTTTGACTTACTTAAATGTAATATGAGATTAAGCTGGCCAGGGTCTCCTCCCACCCTCTCCACAGTCCTCCTTTCTAGAAACCACTCGGTATGTGAGTCTCACACCTATTTTGTCTGTCTTTACAGTAGCCTGCCTCCCTGGAGACTCCATAACCTCCTGACTTTGTAAGGGATAAATCACTTTCTTTGGATCTTCCAAATATGGCCAATCTCCACTAGACTGGGACAATGGGTTTACAAATCCTTTCCCAGCTAGACTGCAAGCTCCCTGAGGATAAGACAGAACCTCATCCATTGCCAATCCCCACAATGTTAAAGTGGAAATCCTGATTATATTTGTACTCAGAAATGTCACAAATGAATATAGAGACACACAAAAGAGTGAATCAATGAAGCAATGCTTTAACAGACAGGAAAAATAGTTTAGATTCTTCAGTATAATAGGAAACAGGGAGTCACAAAAAGTCTTTGACTGGGGAAAAACAAAACGGCTGAACCCAGTATGTAGGAATCACTGGAAGCAAGTCTAGAGACTGTACCATACATGGGCTTAAATTACTGATAGGAAAAGAGTGGAAATTTATTTAGGTGATGGATATCAAATAAAACATACTCATAAGGAAAATAAAGAGGATTTGAATTTTATTTCCCTATTTACTTGAACTTGACTCAAACTCCATTGAAGGCAATGACGTCATTAGATTTACTACTATATATACAGTACCTAGCCTAGGACCTAAACACAAGAGGTCAATATATAACTATTGAACATTGACAAGAAGAATGGATGATGTGTGAAATAATAATTGTCAACAAAAATATCATCAGTTTCTGGGCGCCTGGGTGGCTCAGTTGGTTAAGCGACTGCCTTCGGCTCAGGTCATGATCCTGGAGTCCCGGGATCGAGTCCCACATCGGGATCCCTGCTCAGCGGGGGGTCTGCTTCCCCTTCTGCCCTCTTCCCTCTCGTGCTCTCTGTCTCTCATTCTCTCTCTCTCTCAAATAAATAAATAAAATCTTTAAAAAAAATATCATCAGTTTCTGAAGATAGGCAATGTGATATACAGATGATGATCCAGTAATAACTAAAATGTTTTAAGTATAAAGGAAAATATTATTGCAGCTGAAAAGCATGATTAGCCTGGAAACAGAAATAAAGAGTGGATGTCATATTGAGGTGTTAGTGAGTCATCCAAGGGCATTCAATTCTTGGATAATTAGAGGTAAAGGGTTGGAGTAAGCATAAGAGAACCAGACCAAATACACAGATTTATAAGTTGCCCAAGTAGAATGCAGAACTCAACCCAAGGAGACTTCAAACTAAATGGAGCAAATCTTTATTTGCTTTTCAAAACTGCATCACAAAACTAATGGAACATATTCCCTCAACATAATTAAAAGAAACTAAAGTAAAACAAATAAAAGGATAGAATATATTCTAGAATATATTAGAAAACATTCTAATTCTTAGGATGACATTTCTAAATACCAATTTGGCTGCTCTTTGGAAAAGCAAAAATTAATTCTCCAGGATACATTAGCAAAAACATCTAGTGAAAGAAATGCCTATTTTATAAGACATATACTCAGTATACACAAATAATATCTGCAGTAAAATGTTCAGAGATTCTACATCTTATGAAATTTAAAAATAAATTTACAGAGTCCCACAGAGAATGAATATATAAAAGCAGGTAAAATTCTATTAAGAGACATAGAGTGGTGTTAGCTGGTGTCAAATTATACGCTTTTGGAGAATTTAAAATACCATCATGTTTCTATAGAAATGTTATTTTTACATGCACATACACACACCACCACAGGCACAGAATATTCAATATGAAAAAAGCTACTATGTATTTTGTAGAATGAGAACGTAGAAGATAAATTTTAAAGCCTCCTTATTCAAGTAACAATTTTGTTGGCAGAAAACCTGATTATTTTATAGGCACATTCTAACTTTTTATAATAAATGATATCCTAAAATTTCTTTAAATTTAATCATATACTAAGAAAGTACTACTACATAAAATAATATTATTGTAAGTTTTAGGAAAATATAATGTTTGTCTTATTACCAAACGAAAGTATGAAAATTTTATAATATCTAAACTAGAAAATTCTCATGATCCCCCCCATCTAATTTTTTGTAAATGTAAGATCAAATGATATGTTTTTGTCATGATTGTTTCCATGTTAACTGAATTATTTTTTTATATGAAACAACTCTGTATGAAAAATAATTACTTTTATACTTTAATATTTGAGAAAATACCAATTTGCATTTATCATATATGTCTGTGTAGCAATTTAACACATCCCTTGAGTTAACCTTAAAATACATTTCTTTTAAAACATTAATAAAGTAGTGATACATTTGTTTTCTAATATTTCAAACCCAGATTAAAACTAACACATCTTCTAAGGCACTGGAATATTCGTGCTATTGGGGCTTAATTCAGTGAAACAAAATTTGCAAAAGCAAAATGGCGTGTCATCACATTTTCCTGTATTATTGGAAAACATATCCTTGTGTTCCTATGATAAGAGGCAGGTGAGGGTCAGTGTTGAGAAAATCCAAAGTCAGACAAGTGCACCAAGATCCAGGGAGATCAAAATATTCATTACTAAAGGACTCAGAAATTTAATTAATATTTCACTCAGAAGAGGTTTCAGGAATTCAATGAAATCCATGAAATTACCCCCAGGCCCCTAAATAATTGAATAATGTTTCTATTTTTTACTATATTCAAATATAAAATGTTGGAGGTGGAGACATGGAAGGAGTTAATTTCTTACATAAGGAGCAACTGGGATCCACATATCCTCTATGGGAAACTTATACATAGAACCTCTTATTTAAAATGATTTGGTAATGGACAATATGTAATACAAAGGCACACATAGATGTCATTATTTTAGTGTATAGAAGGCTGACTATATTGAGTCCAAGCTTTCAAAATATTTCTCATTGAGTTTAAACATATTTCCCTCATTACTCTTCACATGTACACATCTTCTCAAGTAGCTATGAAAGCATTACAGATCTAGAATTCACACTTCTGGAATACTATCATGGTATGGGAAATGCTAACTATACTTAACTCCATGACATAATAACTAAAATTTACAGTGTATTATTTTTCCAAAGAAATAAATTTGTTTTCAAATAAGAGACAATAGTTGTAACAGTAGAATGAGAAGTGTAAGGTGGTTGAATGCAATGTGTGAAGGGGAAGCAGGATTTCTCAGAGACTAAGAATTACAAACATTAAGAGATTCAGCAGCGAGAAAAACTGTCCTGCAGCTGCATGGAAGTTCAGGGTCACTGAGAGGCCACGGATCAAACTCCTTTGTTACATATTATATAAAAGAAAAAAAAACTGATACTGTTCTCTCCAGCATACAAGGGGTAGACTGAAGCAGAATAAATGGAGAGAACAACCAGTAGAAATGAAGAGGCGAAAATAGAAGGAAATACTTTTGACTACCAGAAAAACAATGAATGCATTTTAAGGACTCGAATTTATGGAAGTACCCTTCATTGACTTTCCCATTTGTGATTTAAAATGGAAATTAACCACTTCTCTACCACCCTATGCATTTTTCTGAATGTGTACAGATTTTTTTTTTTAAAGATTTTATTTATTTGACAGAGAGAGACACAGCGAGAGAGGGAACACAAGCAAGGGGAGTGGGAGAGGGAGAGGGAGAAGCAGGCTTCCCGCGGAGCAGGGAGCCGGATGCGGGGCTCGATCCCAGGACTCTGGGACCATGACCCGAGCTGAAGGCAGACGCTTAACGACTGAGCCACCCACACTCCCTGAATGTATACACATTTTCATGTATTATGCTTTCCTAAATTGAGGCATATCTGGGTGGCTATCTTTCTACAGTACCCCAGTTAATTAAATTCATTTAAAAATAATGTTGATATTTTTTATCAAGTGTTTTAATTCCAGGATTGTTGGCATACAGTGTCATATTAGTTTCAGGTACATAATATAGTGATCCAACAATTGTGTACATTACTCAGTGCTCATCATTAATAACTGTACTCTTAATCCCGTTTACCTGTATCTCACCCATCCCTCTAACTCACCTCCCATCTGGTAACAAGGGACTTTCCTAATTCTGAATTCAAAACCCTCTATTACAGACACTGCTTTTCTGATGAAAAGAAGTGAGATATATTGGATGCATTTAAAAGTTTGTTCTTTCAGGAGGAGTCCTGTCTTATGGAAACAAACTGATCTCAGATAGCGATTCTGAAAGGCATTCTATGGGACAACAAAGGTATTTTCACAATATTTAAGAAATACAAAAATTTTGGTCACAAATATTGAAATCTTCAGAGATAAGTTATAAAGGCATTTTTTCTTCAGCAACATTTGGAAATGCTCAGCTTTAACAAATGGTTAAATGGTAAGGGCAGATGGTAACTGAAGCGTAAAAAAAAAATGAAGACATTTAAGTTTGAATTCCTTAATTAGAAATGAATTCCAACAACTTACATGTATACTTATGAAAATAGCCCAGATTGTTATCTGTGCCCAATCTCTCTTCACAGTGGCATGGTGAGCAGAATCCTAATTGGTTTCAGTAGAAAAGATTTCATTCAAATTATTATTTTCCCACCGTGTAAATGTTGTTGGTATAGATCACTTGATGTGTCTAAGACCCATGTTTTCCCTTTGTAAGTCAGACTGTTAATCATGGTGCTACAGGGTTGTTGTAGATTCATAAATATTAAATTACATAATATATACAAAATGCTTTGC
Organism: Neomonachus schauinslandi; assembly: GCF_002201575.2. Taxonomy (NCBI): domain Eukaryota; kingdom Metazoa; phylum Chordata; class Mammalia; order Carnivora; family Phocidae; genus Neomonachus; species Neomonachus schauinslandi. The sequence goes on from NC_058416.1 coordinate 8,630,966, forward strand.
CACGAAATATGAATAACGGATGTCTGAAAATGTGATCTTAAGTTTTCCTTCTTCCACGTAAATATTATTTTTGTATTATTGAAATACAGATTTGACTTTGTTATAGTCCTCATGCCTACAAAAAGAAAATTCATATTTTAATAATTTTTAAACTGAATAAATATGAATGCATATACCACTGAGGTAATCATATTTGATGATTAGTGCTGTAGATATCTAGTGCATTTTCATTAGAGAGTTTTCAGACAAGTGAAAAGGGTGAAATAAAGCTTTTAGAGAAGTTCTAGTCTTTGAACAGGTGATAAGATATTTCCACAGAGCAGCATTTTTTGGGATACCGTGTCATTGCTGTGAAGCAGTGTGTCATGTCAACATTGTCACTGATGTGGTTGTACTTAAGGGTTATGAGGTTTTCATTTTTAAAATGTACATGAGTAACACTGCAAATATTCAAGAATGCCAGTGATAATGTAATGCAATCAATCATAAGTCAGACATTAAAAGCAGCAAGTCAATGAAAATCATTTGAGCATTTTAATGCCACATACAGATTCAAATAACACTCCATAAGTTATAAAATTATCCTAAAAGTTTGCTATCTAAAGCTTCATGAAATCTCTTAGCACAATGGTGGGAGATATCCACATGAAAGGAAGATTTCTTCAGGTGTCATCTATTTTTACAATTTATGTGTAAATAATTATTTCTTCTGAGGAAGCATTTTTATTTTCACTTAACATATTCCACAACAGCAAATAAATGAATATAAAATAAGATTTTTAGACAAAAATAATGAATCCACTTGGTCTAAGTAGAGCACATAAAAGACCCAAGAATAAGCTTCCTAATTAGTTCTTTCTTGGGACAGGAAAATTGGTCATTTAAACAGAAATCAATTCCTGAATTTAAACATGATCCCCTTTACTAAAGGCTATTACCCAGTAAATGTAGTTCTTCTCCCATATAAAGTGATACATAACTATAACATAGTCTTTCCCATGACATTTACTGTGGACACTAAACTCACATGATTTTTCATTTATATTTGTTAATGTAATGTTAGATTCATTCAAAAGATATGAAGCATATAATGAAATGATTACTGATGCAACCAACAACAGATGTAAGAAGTAGAACATTACCATTTGTTATGGCTACCTGTGTGTTTGCCCCATGTCCCATCTGTCTGCCTCCTCCCCAGTGTAAACAATCCTGACTTTTACATTTATCATCCTTAAGATTTTCAAAAATTTTTTCCATGTATAAATTACATGTTACTAACAACATATTGTTTTGATTTTTATTGGATTTGATATATACAAAAATAGAATTATCGTGGACATGGTAATTTGAGGCTTGTTTTTCCACTCAGTATTATGTTTCTAAGATTCATCAATGTTGCCACATGCAGCTCTAATTTTTTTATTCCTCTAAAATATACCATTGTGTGTCTGCATCACTATTTTTTCCATTATATTTTTTATAAGTATTTGGGTTGTTTTTATATTTTGCCACTTCATACAGTACTTCTAGGTCTTAAGTCTACATGTACAAAAGTATTGGTATGGTTTGATGTCTAATGTTGTAATTGTTGATTCATGAGCAATGCACATTCAAACAAGATAATGCAAATTTCTTCCAAAGTGGTCGCCCCATGTTAGCTTCCCAACAATGTATAACAGTTTTGTTGACACAAATCCCTGATAGCAATTGGAATTACCAAGCTTTATAATTTTTGCCAAGTAGTGATAGTAATACTCTCTCACTGCGGTTGACCAAGGGCTTACAATTGCCCATTAGTTATCCACTGAACTTTGGCTTGAACAAACTTTATTTCAGCTTCTCTCTGCAGGATAGGCCCTAAACTTTGGTGTGTCACCAAGTTTGATGAAGCACTAACGCCCATCATCCCCCACTTAATAGCTCATTCTGAGAATTTTACTTCTCCCCTCTTGGTTCATTTATCCCAGACAGATATCTACTCAACAATGTACTTCTGCTCATTCTTGCCAATGTTTTAACTGTTAAATACAATGATAAATACTTAGAAGGATATTAAGTGTATAAAATCTTAAACTCCACCAAAGAGTTGTAGAGAGGGGAAAACACATGAAAACCACTAAGAAATTGCTCTGAAACAAAACACATTTTAATCTAAATAGTGATGGTTGACATTTCTTAAATATAAAGTCAAGCTGTAAAGGTAATTGATAATCTGTATGTTGTTTATGAGTTGATGCACTTAATGCTAAGATGAATTGGGTGAAACAAATTGCTATTAAGTAGGAAGATACTGATTTCCTATTTTTCTTATCAAACTTGGTTAATTTCCACAGTTAGGGAGAAAAATGTACATTTAATATCATCTGTATAAGAGAAATTTGGGGCAAGCTCATTTTTCAGGGCAAGCTCATTGGGGAGAGGAGGACATACAAAGCAACATTTTTTCTTAATACTCTTGCAATTTAAATTTAAATTTGGATACTTTAAATTGCTGCAAATGACACGAAATATTTTCTTTCCATCTCTATTAAATGATCTCTTCATTCTATCACTAAACTTCAGATTTAAAGGGTAAAAATTGATCCAAGACCCTTAAACAGAATATTAAAAATGATTAGGTAAAATGGATCCAACATTTCTCTAAAATAATAAAGTACTTTATTTTTTAGAACTTACAATTTAACATGTTCTAATTATTTATTAGATTGTCAAGATTTTGAAGACTCGAAGTTAGTTGTGATGAGCCCCACTTTAAGGAGGGGCATTAAATTTGACATCTTTAAATTTATATTATTTGAAAAAATCATTTCATGAGTAGGTGGAAGAGCAGAACTGAAAACTAAGTTGTCTGCCTCCTAATCTAATTGATCTATAGTAGAGTAGTATAACAGAAGAATTTGTTTGTAAAGTTTATATACATCTTTGGATACTGAAGGAAAAATTAAAAAGGTAAGAATCAGTATCTTCCTCTGGCATAGAACCAGAATTCCAGTAAATTTGGAAAGAAATTTATGTCCATGTACCCAATGTTGTTCTACATGAGTAGAAAAATATCTGTCCCTATTGCACACCTGAAACTAATATGACACTGTATGTTAGCTATACTGGAACTAAAAAAAAAGAAAGATGGGCCAACCAAAAGAAAAAGAGAGAGAGAGAGAGAAAAGGAACAAGTAATACTAGATTAATTTCGTCATTTCCTAATTGAATTAATTTAAAATAATTAAGAAGTGAATGTAATAGAAAATACCTGTCTAATGGGGGGAAAAAAGAGAAAATATTTTGTTTTAGAATTAGTTTTATAATCACCCCTATTTTAAAATATTTTACCCTTTATTAGTGAAATATAGATCTTTTGGGTGATGTATTCATTAAGTGGATAAATGAAAATCTGAGGTCTTTTTACCAATCAAATTTCATTTCCCAAGATGGACTTTGAGAATCCTCAACTAGGACCAAAATCCTTAGTCACCTGATTCCAAACACCCTATGTGAATTTTCATTTCCGCTTCTTTTCTGATACTGTATTTTTTTTTTATTTCTGGGAGCCCCTCCTGAACAAACTCTTGCAGCTAACACTCTAGATGCCTATTCCTTCCCTACCACATTTGAAATCTACACAGTCTCTGTCTGATCAATAATTCCTTGAAAAAGTTACCTCTGTTCCACATTTATTTACATTTCCAGTACTACAAAGAGCATCTCAGCTGAAGATGCTGTTTTTTCCATAATACATTTTATTATGTGAAAGTATATAAATAACTTGAATTAGCTTATGTCTTATGTCTATAATTTATCATTAGCATGTTTAATTTTCACATAAAAACATGATTAAAAATGACTGTTCCTGTAGGTTTTTAACATATCAATTCTACAATAAATAACTTAGAATTTGTTGCTATATTTATAAATACATAAGGTTCATGCAGAATTTTTTAAGCAATTGAAAGGCTGCAAATTGGGGAATTTTTTTCCTTCACTTCCCCCAAACTTTAAAAAAAAATATTAAAGAGAAGACTCAAAAAAAATCGCAAATGAAAAAGAAGAAATAAACTGACACCACAGAAATATAAACAATTGTAAGAATATTGTGAAAAATTATATGCTAACAAATTGGACAACTTAGAAGAAATGGATAAATTCCTAGAAACATAACCCACTAAAACTGAAGAAAAAAATAGAAAATTTGAACAAACTTATTATCAGCAAGGAAATTGAATCAATAATCACAAACTACCTCCAAAATCCAGGACCAGATGGCTTCACAGGTGAATTCTACCAAACACTGAAAGAATTAATACCTATTCTTCTCAAATTTTTCCAAAAAATAGGATATCTTCCAAATGTATTCTATGAGGCCAGCATTACCATGATACCAAAATCAGATAAAAACACTACAAAAAATAAAACTACAGGCTAATATGTCTGATGAACATAGATGCAAAAATCCTCAACAAAATATTAGCAAACCAAATTCAAAAATACATTTTAAAAAAATCATTCACCATGATCAGGGAGTTATTCATGGGATGCAAGTATGGTTCAATATTTGCAAATCAATCAACATGATGCATCACATCAATAAGAGTATAAAAATGATATGATCATTTCAAAAGATGCAGAAAAAGCATTTGACAAAGTATAACATCCATTCATGATAAAAGCCCTCAAAAAAGTAGGTCTAGAGGGAACAGACCTCAACATAATAAAGACCTTATATGAAAAATCCATAGCTAATATCGTATCAGTGGGGAGAAACTGAGCACATTTTCTCTAAGATCAGGAAAAAGACAAGGATGTCCACTCTCAGCACTTTTATTCAACATAGTACTGGGAGACCTAGCCATAGATATGAGACAACAAAAAAGAAATAATAGGCATCCTAATTGGTAAGGAAGTAGTAAAACTTTCACTGTTTGCAGAAGACATGATACTATATATAGAAAACCCTAAAGACTCCACCAAAAAACTATTAGAATAAATGAATTCAGTAAAGTGCGGGATACAAAATCAATGTACAGAAATCCATTGCATTTTTATACACTATTAATGAATTAGCAGAAAGGGAAATTAAGACAATCCCATTTAAAACTGCATTAAACATAATAAAATACCTAGGAATAAACTTAACCAGAGGTGAAAGATCTATATTCTGAAAATTAGAAAACATTGATAAAAGAAACTGAAGATACAAACAAATAGACATTCCATGTCATGGATTAGAAGAACAAATATTGTTAAAATGTCTATACTACCCATAGCAATCTGCAGATTTAATGCAATCCTTATCAAAATACTAAAAGCATTTTTCACAGAACTAGAACAGATAAACCTCAAAATTTGTATGGCACCACAAAAGACCCTGAATAGACAAAACAATTTTGAAAAAGAAAACCAAGCTGGAGGTATCACAATTCTAGACTTCAAGTTATGCTAAAACCTGTAGTAATCAAAGCACTATAGTACTAGCACAAAAATAGACATGTTTATCAGTGGAACAGAATAGAAAGCCCAGAAAGAAACCTACAATTATATGGCCAATTAATCTTTGACAAAGGGGGCAAGAATATGTAATGGGAAAAAGAATCTCTTCAACAAATGATGTTGGGGAAACTGGACCACTTTCTTACACCATACCCAAAAATAAACTCAAAATGGATTAAAGACCTATATGTGAGACCTGAAACCATAAAAATCCTAGAAGGGAGCACAGGTAGTAATTTCTCTAACATTGTAGCAAATTCCTTCTAGATAGGTCTCCTGAGGCAAGGGAAACAAATGCAAAAATAAACTTTTGGAACTACACCAAAATAAAATGTTTCTGCACAGTGAAGGAGACAATCAACTAAACTAAAAAAACAACCTACTGAATGGGAGAAGATATTTGCAAATATTTGCCAATGACATATCTGATAAAGGGTTAGTATCAAAAATATATAAAGAAACTCCTACAACTCAAGCCTCCAAAACAAATAATTTAAAAATGGGGAGAAGACACAAATAGACATTTCTCCAAAAAAGACATACAGATGGTAAATAGACACATGAAAAATGTTCAACATCACTCATCACCATGGAAATGCAAATCAAAACCACAATGAGATATCACCTCACACATGTCAGCATGCTAAAATCAAAACCTCAAGAAACAACAAGTGTTGGCAAGGATGTGGAAAACAAGAAACCCTCATGCACTGTTGGTGGGAATGTGAACTGGTGTAGCTAGTGGAAGTGTGGAAGACAGTATAGAGGTTCCTCAAAAATTTAAAAATAGAACTACTCTCTGATCCAGTAATTGCACTACTGGGTATTTACCCAAAGAATATGAAAACACTAATTTGTAAAGATATATGCAGCATTATTTACAATAGCCAAATTATGGAAGCAGTCCAAGTGTCCATCAATAGATGAGTGGATAAAGAAATGGTGGTAAATATATACATTGGAACACTATTCAGCCATAAAAAAGAATGAAATCATGCCATTTGCTGTAACATGGATGGACCTACAGAGATAATGCTAAGCAAAATAAGCCAGTCAGAGGAAGAAAATACCATATGATTTCACTCATATGTTGAATTAAGAAACAAAACAAATGAATTAAAAAAAGAGAGACAAACCAAAAAACAGACTCTTAACTATAGAGAACAAACAGAGGGTTACCAGAGCAGGGAGTTGGGAACGGAGGGAGGAAATGGGTGAAATCAGTGAGAGGAATTAAGTTTACATTTATCATAATGAGCACTGAGTAACATACAGAATTGTTGAAGCACTATATTGTACACCTAAAACTAATATAATATTGTATGTTAACTACACTGGAATTAAAATTTTAAAAATATTAAAAAATAAAGTATATATTATAAACTTATTAATATATGCATTATATATTTTATACTTTGTAATTATATTTATAATATTTTATTACAGTATGAATATTTATATTTCCATTATCATGAATGTCCCCATCTAATGGCCAACAGGACACAATTTTAGAATAAATAGTAAAAATGCCATTTATTGAAAGATAACAGATATTCCAGAAAAGACAAAATTAAAGAGCAAAAATTTAAAGAATGTTCTATCATTTCAAATACACTTTTATAAAGTCTGACTTATCTAATAGCATATATATAATATAGATAGATAAATACAGTATCTAATAGCATATATATAATTTCTTTCACCTATATTTTTAATACTTAGGTAAGTTCTAAACTCAGTCTCCTGGGTATAATGTAGAAGTTTTGCAGCTTTTCAAATGCTATGAAAATATACAGAAACCCAAGCATAAAAGCCTTGTAAACTGAAGCTTTTAGCACTTGATATTTTGCAAATTACTATTGCTCACCTATTAACATTTCTGCAGATTCAGATGTGTACATTTTGAAATACTTGAGTTTGTAAAACTTTCTCATGTCTACTTCAGATAAAAATATTTTAGAATAAAAATACTTCTAAAGAGAAGTCAGCAAGTCCTAGTCAACTCAACCCCCAAAACTAAGGATTATAAGACCATCTCCTAACTCTTGAATAGAAATCAAATAATTTAATTAAGTTTATACGTAGGTTGTTCACTTCTTAGATATATTCATGTAATTACAAATTAATAGAAAAATAAAAACATTTTAGCAATGAAAAAAACCAGTATTCCGGTTAATGGCATTTCTTAGTTTTTGTAACCAGAAATGCTTCCTCCACTTAAACCAAGACTTGGAGTTGGTGTTTAATATAAAACATATATGGTTATACAAGTGATTTATTATTTATTAGCCATGATTTCATATTGGATGCTCTCTCAGAAGTGCAATAGCTAAAAGGGGGTATAAACTTGACTTAATCTATTTAACATTTTGTTTTATTTTATTTTTAGAACAAGAGCATGTTATAATAGGAAATATAGAGCAGCAGCAGAAGATAAAATACATAAGACACAGAATAACATGGGGCAAGATTTCTCAGTAGATGGAGATTTTATTCTTGAAGCGGGGGGATTGGCTTCCAATAGAAGGGTAATATCACTGTGACAGGAGGCGAAGAAGAGAGTGGATGGAATCACATCATAAACTTGGGGGTCAAAATGATTAAATATCTAAGGGATTCTGTTTCCCTTATGAAACATAAAACAGTATTTTGTGCTTGTTGCTCAAATAAACTAAGCAAGATCCCACCTTAAAGTGTTACCATTTGTTACTTCTTCCATGTGAAACCTCCCCTACCTGGGAATCTGGAAGGATCACTCCTGCTCTTCCTCAACCATCAGTGCTTCCCCTAACCATCCTATCCAAAAGGCGTAAGAGTCATTTTCTCTTTCTCATAATGCATTTGCAGCTTCATTGACTTATCACCTAGAGATAGAAAATAGAGAATGTAGCATAGAGAATACTTCATTATTTATGGATCATAATCTGCATGACAGAATGAACTCTGCATGTTTTGTTCCCAGTTACACCTAGTACCAAGAGACATCAGTGCTCTTGGCCAATAAGTGCTCAATAAATATGTATGAAAAGGGGGGCGGAGCAAGATGGCGGAGGAGTAGGAGCCCTGGATTTCGTCTGGTCTCAGGAATTCAGCTGGATAGGGATCAAACCATTCTGAACACCGACAAACTCAACAGGAGATCGAAGAAAAGAAGAGCAACAACTCTCTCATCAGAAAAACGACCACTTTCTGGAAGGTAGGACGTGCGGAGAAGTGAATCCGAGGCGATATTCGGGAGGATAGACGGCGGGGGAGGGGCCTCCGGCGGCCGCTTCTGGCAAGTGATAGAGCCGCGGAGCACAAAATCGGAACTTTTAAAAGTCTGCTCTGCTGAGGGACGTCACTCTGGTGGCTAAGCGGGGGGTGGAACCCTCCGGGACAGTGTGGTCTCAGGACCCTCGGGGTCACAGAAAGACCGGGGGTGCCTGAGTGCGGCAGAGCTCCCAGGTATCGGGGCAGGGAAGCCGGCTGCAGAGGCGGAGCCCAGGCGCGGGCTCTCAGCTCGGGGTTGCCATAAACCGTGATCCGCGGCACAGTCGGGCCACTGCTCCTCCAGCAGGGACCCAACAAGCGGCAGATCCGGGGAGACTCACCTTCCTCCCCCGGGAGGAGCCGCACGGGAGTGCACCGCAGGGATCTGCTGGGTTTGGAGACTCCACCCGGGGTCGGGTGCCAGAGACAGAAACGCGCGGTCACAGGCCGGGTGAGCACGGAGTGCGGCTGGAGACCGGGGAGACGGGAGTGACTGACGGCTTTTCTCTGGGGGCTCACTGAGAAGCGGGACCCCGAGTTCTCGGCTCCTCCGGGGCGGAGATTGGGAGGCCGCCATTTTCACTCTCCGCCTCCAAAGCTGTACGGAAAGCTCGCAGGGAACAAAAGCCCCGGAGAGCAAACCCCAGCAGATTACTTAGCTGGGAGGGGGCAAGGGCGGGGCAATTCTGCCTCCGGCAAAGACATTTGGAAACCACGGCAACAGGCCCCTCCCCAGAAGATCAGCGAGAACAGCCAGCCAAGACCAAGTTTACCCATCAATGAGAACGGCAGAACTCCAGCTCTAGGGGACTACTGCACATAGAATTCATGGCTTTTTTACCATGATTCTGTAGTCTTTCAAAGTTAATTTTTTTTAACTGTTTTTTTTCTTTTTTTTCCTCTTTTTGAATTTTTCTTTTTCCCTTTTTCAACCAACATCTTATCAA
>NC_058416.1:8645651-8690070 GCF_002201575.2 Neomonachus schauinslandi
CTCAACACCCAAAGAACAAAGAATCCAATCAAGAAATGGGCAGAAGATATGAAAAGACATTTTTCCAAAGAAGACATCCAAATGGCCAACAGACACATGAAAAAGTGCTCAATATCACTCGGCATCAGGGAAATCCAAATCAAAACCTCAATGAGATACCACCTCACACCAGTCAGAATGGCTAAAATTAACAAGTCAGGAAATGACAGATGTTGGCGGGGATGCGGAGAAAGGGGAACCCTCCTACACTGTTGGTGGGAATGCAAGCTGGTGCAGCCACTCTGGAAAACTGTATGGAGGTTCCTCAAAAAGTTGAAAATAGAGCTACCCTATGACCCAGCAATTGCACTACTGCGTATTTACCCCAAAGATACAAAAGTAGGGATCCGAAGGGGTACGTGGACCCCGATGTTTATAGCAGCAATGTCTACAATAGCCAAACTGTGGAAAGAGCCAAGATGTCCATCAACAGATGAATGGATAAAGAAGATGTGGTATATATATACAATGGAATATTATGCAGCCATCAAAAGGAATGAGATCTTGCCATTTGCAATGACGTGGATGGAACTGGAGGGTATTATGTTGAGTGAAATAAGTCAAACAGAGAAAGACATGTATCATATGATCTCACTGATATGAGGAATTCTTAATCTCAGGAAACAAACTGAGGGTTGCTGGAGTGGGGCGTGGGGTGGGAAGGATGGGGTGACTGGGTGATAGACACTGGGGAGGGTATGTGCTCTGGTAAGCGCTGTGAATTGTGCAAGACTGTTGAATCTCAGATCTTTACCTCTGAAACAAATAATGCAATATATGTTAAGAAAAAAAAAAAAAGAAGAAGGTAGCGGGAGGGGAAGAATGAAGTGGGGGAAATCGGAGGGGTAGACGAACCATGAGAGACGATGGACTCTGAAAAACAAACAGGGTTCTAGAGGGGAGGGGGGGTGGGAGGATGGGTTAGCCTGGTGGTGGGTATTGAGGAGGGCACATTCTGCATGGAGCACTGGGTGTTATGCACAAACAACGAATCATGGAACACTTCATCTAAAACTAATGATGTAATGTATGGGGATTAACATAAGAATAAAAAAATAAATAAAAAATTAATCTCAAAAAAAAAAATATATGTATGAAAAGAAGGACATTGATTCTGCTGGTGGCAGTGGTAAAGTGAGAGAAGAGACCAGAGGGTAGGCATAGTGGAACTTTCCATGTGTTGAAGAGGTCTGAAGTGGAAGGCTGTACAGAGTGCAAGAGTGATTGGACCAGAGATGGAGAGTCAGTTTCCCAGGCAATTTGAGAATCTATCTGAGGCCCCCTGGTGATGCAGTGATCATGGATTTATGGCAGTACCATATTCCATGTTTCATTAATTTCTGCAGCTATACTTTATTTGGCCCAGCATGGAAAAGGCCATAAATTGAAGAAAATAACATAAAAAATGATAATACAAGAAAGCATATGTTAGATAGCAAGTAAAAGAAAAAGGCAATATCATTGAGCAATAAGCCTTCAGTAAAGCCAGCAGAGTGGGTACAATTTAAGTAGTGCCTGGAAGTGCATTTTAGTTATTAGAGAAGAGACTGGTATCCTGGGCTTGAGAGGGAAAAAAAAAATAAATAAATAAACAGGTGTAAAACAATTACCCTGCATATCGACAGTGTGCTTTTACTGTAATTTCTAAATTTATTTTCATTATTGTTACCATGAAAACAAATGTGCTAACTTCTTTCATATTGTCACGTAGCATTTCAGAAGCCATAAGTTTCTAATTAGCACGCGTGCATACACACATGCACACAAACTCTAATTAATCAAAAATAAGTTAAAATGGGTCACGTTTTCCTTGCAGAATGAGAAATATTTATGGAGTTGTAGGATGGAGCTGGGGGGTTGCGCAGAGGAAAAGGTGAAAAACAGAATTTATCTTTTTAAGAACAACTAAGCCACTAAACCAAAAATTCAATGAAATATTTCAGAAAAGGACAAAAGAGAAAATGAACACACACAATGTATGCTATAGAAGCAGAAAATAGAGTGATCATTTTAGGAAAGACTGGATTTAAAAATGCTTTTCCCACAAGGTAATCGTGTCCAAGGTCAATTGTTTTAATATCTATGAATTAGATCAGAAAATGTAATTCAGCAATAATAGGCCATTACAATATCAACATGATAAAGGACAATTCTTAAAGGATCCTATCATAGGAACAAAGTGTATGGGTAAGCTCTCCCTGGAATAAACAAGAACAAATTACTTTACTGCTGTTCTACAGGAGATTTTCCACAACATTTATGAGGGATACCTTGAGGTTACATTGTAACAGCATGCTTCAGTAACCAACACTATTAAAAGCAGTTTCAATCTATTATCTACTGGAAATCAACAAACTATAAAATCCTGTGCCAACCGGTAAAACAAAGTCAGGTCAAATAAATTAACGTTTATATCAGCATTTGTTAATTGTGGGATTAAAATTGTTAAGAAATTATTTTTTCTATATCACAGATGTGGGTAGATAAATGAAGATTGCTTTGGGAATTTTTATTTGCTCACGATAAACAAATCATATATACTATATGACCTTGAAAATATTAATTTTGCAATTTGTTGGTTATTTAAATGATCATTAGATTTACATTAATATAAACTAGAGCTTACAGTGCAGGCTACCCACCAAGTAACTTTTTACAAAAAGTAAATTTTTTCATGGTAAATAAAAACAAAGTGATCATTTGTCTATTTATCCAAATCATATAAACAAATGAACAAACAAGTAAACTTACTTGAGTGTAGGGGTGTGTGGGTGTAGCTGGGTGAGTGAGTGAATAGTTGAGTGTGTGTGTGTGTGTGTGTGTGTGTGTGTGTGTGTGTGTGTGTGTGAGAGAGAGAGAGGGGGAGGGAGGGAGGGAGAGGGAGAGAAGTGGGGAAAGGGAGAGAGGGAGGGGAGAGAAGAAGGAAGTGAGGAATAGAAGAAAAGTGACAGAGGGAAGGAGTAAGAGGGAAAAGAGAAGAGGGAGAGGGAACACTGCGTATGGCATGTGTGAAACCAAGGCTTTTTGTAGCCAAGCAAATGTCTCTAGCTGGATCAGAGACATTTGGTGAAACTTGAATCACCAGGGATTACTGGTAATGATGGAGGAGAAAAGGAGAATTCTGTTGTATTTGAGGGCAGTATCACGGGGAAATGGTCAGGACTATAGGATTTGGAGTCAGAATGGGTATAAACTTCAATCTGGAACTTGCCAGCTCTGTAAGGGCAATTTTCCTAACCTTGCTAGTAATCACAGTTCATATCTGTGAAATGTGCTACTCATATTAATCTCATGGTTATTAATATAATTAATAGATGATTGAACCTATACAATATATGAATTCACTGACTAGTACTCAGTAAACTGATAGATGAATGGCAGCTTTCATTATTCATTATGACTCAAAATTTCGATTTTTTTCAAATTTTTAAATAAATCTACATCATGTTACAAAAGATACATCTGTCAATATTATAATTATTTATTTGCAATTGCTGTAGAGAAAACACAAAAATGTACTGACAGTGTAGAAATAGTCTAGAGCCTAGATAAGTGCCATAATGGGTAGTCAATAAAAAATTGTGATGTGAAAAGATAAAGGAAAAAAGAACCATAAAATGAGAAAACAACAAAATGGCAATAATTACATACAAATTGATAATTGCTTTAAGTGTAACTGGGCTAAATGTTCCAATCAAAACTGAATAGGGTGACTGGATAAAAAATACGATCCCTCTATATGCTGTGTACAAGAGACTCACTTCAGACCTAAAGACATATACAGAATGAAAGTGAAGGGATAGAAAAAGATTCCACAAAAATGAAAACAAAAGGAAACCTGGGGCAGCAATACTTATATCACATAAAATAAACTTTAAAACAAAGACTGAAGAGACAAAGAAGGGCATTACATAATGATGAAGGGATTAATCCAACAAGAGGATATAATAACCATAAATATCTACATATCAAACATAGATGCACCTAGGTATAGAAACAGACATAAAGAGAGAAATTGACCATAATACAACAATACTAGGGGAATTTAACACCTCACATTAATGGAGAGAACATCCAGACAGAAAATTAATAAGGAAACAGTGGCCTTAAATGACACATTAAACCAGATGGGCTTAATATATATATATTCCATCCAAAAACAGAAGAATACACATTCTTTTCAAACACATTCTCCAGGGCAGACTGCATGTTAGGCCACAAAACAAGTCTTAACAAATTTAAGAAAGTTGAAATCACATCAAGCATCTCTTCTAAGCAAAGTGGCATGAAATAGCATGAAATAGAAATCAATTACAAGAAAAAAGTGAAAAAACACAAATACGTGGAGGCTAAAGAACATGTTACTAAACAACCACAGGTCAATGAAGAAATCAAAGAGTAAATTAAAAAATACTTTGAAACAAATGAAAATGAAATTATTTTTAAAAATCTATGAGATACAGCAAAAGCAGTTCTAAGAGGAAAATTTATAGTAATACAGGCTTACTTCCAGAAACAAGAAAAATCTCAAACAATCTCACCTTACAGCTAAAGGAACTAGAAAAAAGAAGATACAAAGCCCAAAATTAGTAGAAAGAAATAATAATGATCAGAGTGGAAATAAAATTAAGGTGAAGGTGGGGCACCTGGGTGGCTCAGTTGGTTGGGCGACTGCCTTCGGCTCAGGTCATGATCCTGGAGTCCCGGGATCGAGTCCCGCATTGGGCTCCCTGCTCAGCGAGGAGCCTGCTTCTCCCTCTGACCCTCCCCCCCTCATGTACTCTCTCTCATTCTCACTCTCTCAAATAAATAAATAAATCTTAAAAAAAAAATTAAGGTGAAGAAAATAGAAAAGATAATGAAAACTAAGCTGGTTCTTTGAAAAGATAATCAAGATGATTAAACTTTGTCTTGACTTACCATGGGGAAAAAAACCCAAAAAACAAAAAACAAAAGAGTGAGAGAGAGAGAACCCAAATAAATAATATCAGAAATGAAAGAGAAGTTACAACCAATAGAGAAATACAAAAAAACTAGAAGATACTATGAAAAATTATAAGCCAATGAAACGGACAATTAGAAGAAATTGGTAATTTCTTAGAAATATATAATCTCCCAAAACTGAATCGGGAAGAAATAGAAAATCTGAACAGTCTCATTACTAGTAAACAAATTGAATCAGTAAAAAAAAAAAAAAAAAAAAAAAAAATTAAAAAGGAAGAAATGCTTCCAAATCCATTCTGTGAATCTAGTGTAACCCTGATATCAAAGCCAAAAAAGACACTGGAAAAAAAATTACAGGCTAATATCTCTGAGGACCACAGATGCAAAAATCCTGAAAAAATTAGCCAACCAAATTCAACAATACATTAAAGGGATCATACACCATTATCAAGTGGGATTTTATTCCAGGGATGCAAGAATGGTTCAATATCTACAAATCAACCAACATGACACACAACCTTAACAAAATGAAAGAAAAATATGATCATCTCAATAGGTGCAGAAAAATCATTTGACAAAATTCAACATTCATTTAGGATAAAAACTCTCAACAAAGTGGGTATAGAGGGAACTACCTCAACATATTTAAAACCATATAATAACACCACACCTAAAATCATACTCAATGATGAAACACTTGAGAGCTTTTTCTCAAAGTCAGTAATAAGACAAGGATACCCACTCTTGCCACTTTTATTCAACATAGTACTGGAAGCCCTCGCTACAGCAATCAGACAAGAAATAGAAATAAAAGACATCCAAATGGGTAAGGAAAAAGTAAAACTGTCACTACTTGTAGATGATATGATATTATGTACAGAAAACCCTAAAAACTCCACCAAAACCTGGTAGAACTAACATATGAATTCAGTAAGTTTGCAGAATACAAAATTAGTGTACAGATATCTGTTGCATTAATACATATAACAAAGGAGAAGATAAATTTAAAAAACTATCTTATTTACACCTGCATCAAAAAGAATTACCTAAAAATAAATTTAACCAAGGGTGAAAGACCTATACTCTGAAAACTATAAGACATTGTGAAATAAATTGAAGACAACACAAATAGAAAGATATTCCATGCTCATGGATTAGAAGAATATTGTTAAAATGTCTATACTACCCAAAGCAATCTACAGAATCAGTTCAATTCCTATTAATATACAATTAGCGTTTTTCACAGAGCTAGAAGAAATACTAAAATTTGGATGGAACCACAAGACACTCCTAATAGTCAAAGCAATCTTGAGCAAGAAGGAAAAGCTGGAGATCTTATACACTCAGATTTCAAACTATACTTCAAAGATACAGTAATCAAAATGGTATGGTATTGGCACAAAAATACATAGATCAATAGAACTAAACAGCCGAGAAATAAACCCATGTTTATATGGTCAGTTAATCTATGACGAAGGAGGCAAGAATATACAATGGAGGAAAATCTCTTCAATAAATGGTGCTGGAAAACCTGGACAGCTACATGCAAAAGAATGAAAATGGACCACTTTCTTACACCATATACAAAGGAAACGCAAAATGGATTAAAGAGCTAAATACAAGAACTGAAACCATAAAACTCCTAAAAGAAAACACAGGCAGTATACTCTTGGGCATTGGTCTTAGCAATATATATAAAATTTTATCTATCTCCACAGGCAAGGGGCAACAAAACAACTGAAACCAAATCAAACTGAAAAGCTTTTGTACAGCAAAGGAAACCAACAAAATGAAATGAAAAAGCAACCTACTGAATGGGAGAAAGTATTCGCCAATGATATACCCAATGAGGGGCTAACACCCAAAATATATAAAGAACCCATACAACTCAAAGCATAAAAACAAACAATCCAATTAAAAAATGGGCAAAGGACCTGAATAGACATTTTTACAAAGACAACATAAAGGTGTCCAAAAGATACATGAAAAGATGCTTAACATCACTATTTATCAGGTAATGCAAAACAAAACCACAATAAGATATCACCCCACACCTGTCAGAATGATGAGCATCAAAAAGACAAGACATAACTAGTGTTGGTGAGGATGTGGATAAAAGAGACCCCTCTGCACGGTTGGTAGAATGTAAATTGGTACAGCCACTGTGGAAAACACTATGGTGGCTCCCCCCAAAATTAAAATACAATATGATCCAGCAATTTCACTACTGGGTGTTTATCTAAACACTAATTTGAGAAGACATATGCACCTCTATGTTCACTGTAGTATTATTTACAATTGCCAAAATATGGAAGCAACCAAAATGTGCATCAATAGATGAATGGATAAAGATATGGTATATATACAATGCAATGTTACTCAGCCATAAAAGAATGAAATGTGTTATTTGCTATAACATGGATGTACCTACAGGGTATTATACAAAGTAAAATGAGTCAGACAAAGTTTTATGGAGACTCTAAAATATAATAACAAAACAAAGAGACTCAAATTCAGAGAACAAAGTGATGGTTGCTATAGGTGAGGGGGTGGGGAGATGGTGAAAATAGGTGAAAGGAATTAAAAGTTACAGATTCCCAGTTATAAAATAATAAAGACATGATAACAAAGTACAGCATAAGGAATACAGTCCATAATGCTATAGTAACTTTGTATGGTGACATATGGTAACTAGACTTATTGTGATGATCATTTTGTAATGTATATAAATATTGAATCACTGTTATACACTTGAAACTAATATTTCGACTACACTTCAATTTTTTGATTGAAAAAAATTGAGAAGTGACAACAAAATTACCCAACAATACAACAGTTACACACTCAAAAATCAACTTAATATATATTTTGAATCTGTCAGAAACTTTGTCATTAACAAGTAAATGGACACTTAAAATTTAAGTACCAGTGAATTTTATCTTATTTGGTACAAAAACACTGTCCCTACAAAATCAAGACATCTCCAAAGAAAATTGAAGTTGCTTTTGGCTTTTATTTTTTATGTCTACCAAACCATTTCATGCCTACATAGTTAACTCTGCTATGACTGTAGAGTTATTTTAAAAAATAGTAAGTCAACTTTCTCACTATGAGCTGGCAAGTTTAGGGGGTCTTCCTTTCTGTTAAGATGCAGAACAATTAATAAGACATTATCTTGGGGCGCCTGGGTGGCTCAGTCGTTAAGCGTCTGCCTTCGGCTCAGGTCATGATCCCAGGGTCCTGGGATCGAGCCCCACATCGGGCTCCCTGCTCAGCGGGAAGCCTGCTTCTCCCTCTCCCACTCCCCCTGTTTGGGTTCCCTTTCTTGCTGTGCCTCTGTCAAATAAATAAAAAAATAAAAAATAATAATATTTAAAAAAAATAATAAGACATTATCTTTGCCTTAAGTAGCCTACACACCAGTGAAAAAGAAAATATACAAACTGCTTAATGTCTAACATAGTTAAAATCAACACATATTATATAAAGGAAATATGAAAGCTTTTCTTCCATGAATCACCTTTAAATATAAAATACTCTTATGTCTATTAGATTCTGAGAAAATGGGACATTTCCTCTATTTTTCATTTACATTATAATATTACATTGCATTTTGATGTTTCTTGTATCTAATCCATGATTTCTCAGAAATATTCATGCTTTCTACTGAGTAGTAAACAAGTAGGTCAATACTGAGATTATAATAATCTATCTGAAACTAACTTAAAACAATGGTTTCTTAAATATCAAATGACCAATATCAAATGGCAAGCCCACATGTCCAACTGATTCATTATTACTCATGGGTTTATGTACCTTAATGAAGTGAATCATCTAATACTGCCACTTAATCATAGAATATTAGGAGCCTGCATGTTGAGTGTATTGGATTAGTTTCATTAGAGTTTCATCTGTTGAAAAGAAACAAAAAATAAGATGAGGAGACATTTCACTTAAATACAAAAGGAAAATAAAATGAAAAAATTCATCATTTGTGACCTCTATTATCTCTTCTAAGCTTCTAAAAATTTTAATCTAGCAGTACCTTCTAGCATATATGTCTTCTATAGTAAAAACAATGTTTCTGTCCACTAAAAAAACTAAGAATAGACTTTATTTCACCCATCAACTGGCAACTATGAGTAAAGATGGCAAATTCTTTGGGTTATAGATAAAGCTTGACATTTAAATCTATCAGGATCAACAGGATATCAACATCAAGAACAGTGTTTAGCAGAATAGAAACATTGTTTCCCCCTAAATTTATGATAAACTATATGTAAAATGTACACTTGAAAAAGTAAAAAAAATAAATTGCACTTGAAAATTTGTAGAAAGATGTCTAATATGCAATCTTTCCCTTTTTAAAAAGAAATTAATGGAAATAAATCCCCTGAAATGAGAATAACCAAAGGCAACAACATTGGTTAGGCAGAAACATTTATTTCCTATCTCAGAAGTATCCATATTTATTGGGATGACTTAACATTGGTTAATATCCATATATAATAAGCTGACTCAACTCATTTAAAAATGTGAGATATAAACGCAAAAATTTCACTAATATTCTTTTTCCAATTCCCGCATATCACATTATCATAAGAAAGCTTTATTGAAAAACTAAAATGAAATAGTTTTTAAGCTGAAAGTATACTTATTTATTTCATATATTTACTGTAAAATATTCTAGAACCAGTTACTTCAGGAGAAATGAAGGAAAATATAAAATCTTTAATTACTATTTTATTGAATTCAATAGCCTTTTAAAAAGTTTTTAATTCCAGTTAACAGTGTTATAGTAATTTCAGGTGTACAATATGGTAATTCAACACTTCCATACATCACCCTGTGCTCATCAGGACAAGTATACTCGTTAATCCCTATTACAGATTTAACTCATCCCCCCATCAACCTCCCTCTGATAACCATTAGTTTGTTCTCTATAATTAAGAGTCTGGGTGGCTCAGTCGTTAGGCATCTGCCTTCTGCTCCTGTCATGGTCCCAGGGGCCTGGGATCGAGGCCTCACTGGGCTCCCCGCTCAGCGGGAAGCCTGCTTCTCCCTCTCCCACTCCCTCTGCTTGTGTTCCCTCTCTCGCTGTGTCTCTGTCAAATGAAATTAAAAAAAAAAAGTGTTTCTTGATTTGTCTATCATTTTTTGACTTTGCTTGTTTCTTAAATTCCACATATGAGTGAAATCATATGGTATTCTTGCTCTTACTTATTTTGCCTAGCATTATACTCCCTAGCTCCATCCACATCATTTCATATGGCAAGGTTTCTTTTTTTTATAGGTGAATAATAGTCCATTGTATATATACCACATCTTTATCCATTCATCAATCAATGGACAATCAATGGGGCTGCTTCCATATCTGAGCTATTGTAAATAATGATGCAATAAACATAGGGGTGCCTGGATCCCTTTGAGTTAGTGTTCTTGTATTCTTTGGATAAATACCTAGTAGTGCTGGATCATAAGGTAGTTCTATTTTTAACTTTTTAAAGAACCTCCATACTAGTTTCCACAGTGGCTGCACCAGTTTGCAATCCCACCAACAGTGCACAAGGGTTCCTTTTTCTCCACATTCTCACCAACACCTGTTGTTTCTTGTGTTGTTGATTTTAGCCATGCTGATAAGTGTGAGGTGATATCTCTCATTTGATTTGCATTTCCCTGTTTTCACATGTCTGTTGACCATCTGTAGGTCTCCTTTGGAGAAATGTCTGTTCATGTCTTCTGCCCATTTTTTAATGGATTATTTGTTTTTTGGATGTTGAGCTTTGTCAGTTCTTTATAGATTTTGGATACTAACCCTTTATCAGATATGTCATTTTACAAATATCTTCTCCCTGCAGGTTTTTTAGTTTTGTTGATTGTTTCCTTCACTGTACAGAAGCTTTTTATTTTGATGTAGTTACAATAGCTTATTTTTGCTTTTGTTTCCTTGCCTCAGAAGATAGATCTAGAAAGAATTTGCTACAGCTGATGTCAAATTATTGCCTGTGTTCTCTAGAATTTTTATGGTTTCAGGTCTTACATTTAGGTTTCTAATTAATTTTGAGTGTATTTCTGCATATGGTGTAAGAGAGTAGTCCAGTTTCATTCTTTTGCATATTGCTGTTCAGTTTTCCCAATACCATTTTTTGAAGAGACTATCTTTTTCCCCATTGGATATTCTTTCCTGCTTTGTCAGAGATTAACTGACCATATAATTGTGGGTTTATTTCTGTATTAATATTTTGTTCCATTGATCTTCAATAGCTTTTTGAGTATGCTTTATTAGTGTGATATGTATTGTGTGTGTGTGTAAATACACACACACATATAAACATATATAATGTTTTTGGTAGTTAAAGTGGTATAAAGTGATTGGATTCTGAATATACTTTGAAGGTAAAGTTGATAAAATATGGTAATGGATTGGATATGTGTATGAGAGAAAGCAAGGAGTAAAATATTGGCTTCAAAGACTAGAGAAAAGTTATTGCCATTAACTGAGATAGGGAATATATACTTTGGTCTATTTTTGGCCATTTTCCACCATATGTTGTACCTAGATCTTAAGACAGTATAGCATAAAGAGACATTAAATATTGGTTGAATGAATCAAATATGAGACACATGTAAAACTTTACATGAAAATCATCAATATATTATGAAATGTATTTGGATAGAGTATTTGCTGGAAAAAAAAAGGCACTGCTATTTTCCTATTAATTGCCATCTGACTTCTAGTTACTGAACATTTTATATATTTTTCATGCATGTATAAAAATTATTACCCTCTAAGACAGACATAGGGTAAGATTTTCCCCTCAATTAAATGCCTAGGTCAAATAAATCTATTTTCTTTGAAGTTGAAAATCTGGAGAGTCTCAGAAATCATCATGAGTAGGATTGTTAATTTGTGATAATCCATTTTTTTAAGATTTTATTTATTTGTCAGAGAGAGAGAGCATAACCAAGGGGAGTGGCAGGCAGAACAGAGGGAGAAGCAGGCTCCCCACTGCGCAGGAAACCCAATGCAGGACTCGATTCCAGGACCCTGGGATCATGACCAGAGCTGAAGGCAGCCGCTTAACCAACTGAGCCACCCAGGGTTCCCTGTGATAATCCATTTTAAATAGCTTCCTGATAGAAAGTGATCATATCCATGCTACAATAAAGTTCAAAAAAATTGTTGAAGATTTGTATTCCCTATTTAGGAGAGCTATGCAGTTAGTTCAATGAAATCAAGAAACCTGAATTGATCAATTTTCTAATGATCAAAAAAATCAAAACCAAAATAAAACCTAGCTTCCTTAAAGAGAATTTGCCAACAATGCTCTTAATATGTAAGTCATCTTAATTTAAAACTTACAAGTTAGTCTTCCAAATTATTTTCCACTACAATAAAATATTTAAATTATTTCTCTACTCTAAGGTTAAATCCTGTATAGTTTGTTGCCTGCTGATGAGAATGTGGGCACAGTAAAAATCAGGTGCTTTGGTGACATAATTTTTCATCAGTAATAACTAATCATAGGTGAAAGGACATTTAGCTAGTGGCATCTGAGAAAAGATTACTGCCTCATTTAAAAAGGTGGCTAATTTCAAGGGCCCCTGGGTGGCTCAGTCCTTAAGCGTCTGCCTTCGGCTCAGGTCGTGGTCCCAGGGTCCTGGGATCGAGCCCCGTATCGGGCTCCCTGCTCCGCGGGGAGCCTGCTTCTCCCTCTCCCATTCCCCCTGCTTGTGTTCCCTCTCTCGCTATGTCTGTTAAATAAAATCTTTAAAATAAAAAAATAAAAAGAAGGCTAATTTCAGTTATTGTAATAGATAAATAGCTCTCTGGCTGTCAAATGTTCCTTAGAATTCACCAGTAGTATGTAGAAATCACATTCTTTTGGATTTTTGTTTGGCTTGTTTCTAATTTTGCTCTTTGGTTGATTTTTTAAAATTCAAATTAAGAAGGTTATGAGTTTCAGTTAATGGCAATTATCCTAATTACATTTACATTATCATATTATAGGAATTACAACACATGAATTTCTACAATTTGACTGTAATAAAGCCTGACACTATTATACAACAAGTTTTCCCCCCAAAGATTTTATGAGAGAGAGAGAGAGAGAGAGAGAGAGACAGAGAGAGTGCATGCCAGCCAGCACGAGCTGGGGGAGGGGCAGAGGGAGAAGGACAAGCAGACTCCCCGTTGAGTGGGGAGTCCATTCAGGGCTTGATCCCAGGACCCTGAGATCACGACCTGAGCCAAAGTCAGATGCTCAACAAACTGAACCACTCAGGTGCCCCTACAACAAGTTTTTAAACTGATACTCAGCTCCACTAATCCATCACTTAATATTCTTGATCAGTCTAAGGAAATTAGAGCTCCACAATTAACAATTATATACATACTCATCAAGTATTTTGCCTAGACTTCTTCAAATTCATGAATGATTGCCCCAGTGTCAGGCCCTGTAGATTTGGTTACATATCCCAACAAGATTATCTAATTTCCTAAGAAAGCCCAATGTTACCAGTCAAAATGATGTTAAGATATCTAGAAATGTTTTACAGAGAAAATGAAAATTATAATTATGCTTAAAATTAAGACCATTTGGTCTCCGAAAACCTTGGGAAAATTCTGAAAGGTAAAAATAAATTTATTTCCTTAAAATTCAGCTTCAAATTGTGGACAAATTAGTAAGAAACATGAGATTTTCCTTTGTTAAATACTTGTGGCAAGATTATGGAGAACAATTTGCCGTTGTGGTGAGGTGACCTTTGGAGTCAGCCAGCCTCACATCCAAATCTGGCTCTTTATGGACAAGCTTTGGGTCATTCATTCTTCCACCTCAATATTTTCCTTTATAAAATGTAAAGAGTAAAAGAATCTCTTCCTAAGATTTTTTGAGTAAATAATACTTTAAAAATTCTTAACAGAGAGGAGATCGTAATCACTCAACATATGTCAGTCAGAAATACAAAATAGAAAGTGAATGTGCACTGTAATTACAGCTGAAAATACTGAATGAATACTTGTTTGACACATAAGACTGTGTCTGTTCTCAAGATGCCCAGTGGACATTAAACTAAAGCCTGTTATGACTCAAGAGCAGAAAGGAGATTTAGAAAGAGAGGAGCCTTTCTGTATCATTGCCAATAAAGCAGAAGAAATTATAAAGTTTACCTAAGGAGGCTCTTCATTTTTTTAACCAGAAAATTAAGATAAATAGAGTGATTTAATGATCTGTGTGTTTCATGGTGAGGTCCAGAATCAAAGTTTCTTCCTTGTCATAACAGTATTATTTTTTTTTCTCCCCAAGCCCTATTAACTCAAATCTAATCCTGAACTATGTATTTTTTGAAATGAATAGGTTCGTCTCTAGGAATTTTTTCAGATGATTGTGTTATATAAAATGGAATCAAGGAGAAAGAAATTCTTATCCAAAGAATTCACTAAAATTGTAAGCACCCAGTTTGCATTTTAAGGTAGTTTTAATCTACAGTCCTCTCCAACATAAGCAATCCCAAGCTATATTGTGGTATAAACAATTTTGTCACTTGGTGCTTGTAAAGAAAAGTACTGCTTCTTCATTCAAGATGACTTACTGTATGTCTATACAAATAATTGCTCAAAAAGCATTTTTTAAGGGCACCTGTGTGGCTAAGTTGGTTAAGCGCCCACCTCTTGATTTCAGCTCAGGTCATGATCTCAGGGCCCTGGAACTGAGCCCTGTGTGGGGCTCCACAGTCAGCGGGGAGTCTGCTTGAGGATTTCTTCTCCCTCTGTCACCCCCCCAACCCACTCTCATGCACTCTAAAGTAAATAAGTCTTTTTTTAAAAAGGCACTTAAAAAAATAAAGGTATTTATAGATTAGTAATAAGAGCCACTTTATATAAGAAATTCATATTTAAATGTCAAAGTAATATTGCACAAAAAGAGACACAGCAAAAGCCTAAATTCACAGAAATACTGGTTAATTATATCAACACTGAATAAGGAAGAATCCCATGAAAGTGAAATTAATTCACAATTCTCTATAACTGGCCAACAATCCACCAACAAGATCTATAGAGCTGGAATATGAGCTATGTAGGAAGAAGCTGACATGGAGATCCGCACATCAGCTCAGCAAACAGTTCAGGAAACACTGAACATGCACTCTGTGATAGGTACACACCTATGAATCAGAATTTAAAGATCACTAGCTATTCACTAAAACTTGTTTGTGTGTTCCTGGACACATAGCTGGACTACATTTCCCAGCTTCCTTTGAAGTTAGCTGCAGTCCTGTGACTGTATTTTAGCCAATCACTATGGGCAGGTGTGTTTCCAACCACTCCCTTACTTGGTCATAAAGCCCTTCTATACACACCTTTGGCTATCATCTTCTGTTGAATGGAAGCAAAAAAACAAGAACAAGTCCCTAGAATAGTTTCTCAACTCACCTTCCCATTATTACCTTCACCAAGAGATGGTTTTGGACTTTTTCATAATCCTTCCTTGCCATTAAATTGTAATACCATGAATATACTGTGCTATATATCTGTTTACATACTGTGGCCCTTTGGAGGACCACAGAATATTGTAATACTAAAATTATTGTCACCCCTACCCATTTCACACTCCCCTCACTGCCTCCCCCAAACAAAACCCCACCAATTTTTACCCCCTTGGATGATCTGGCCCATACTGAGAATGTATCCTCTGGGAAATCATGAAATGACAAATGGAGTGTCAGAGTCTGATTTAGACAGCTTTATGAACACCATGTAAATTCTAATATGCTGAACCATTGTATATTTTGGTCCAATATAACAATTTAGTCTATCCTAAATAATATGAAAGTCTTAAAATGTATTCATACAATATGCAATAATATACTTTGACCACTTAGCTAAAGAATCCAACAGTTGGCAAAAATAGCAAACAGTAAAACCCCTGCTATACAAAACAAAAAATAAAGAATTCTCCTAGATAGTGGTGACTTACAGATCATATTTCCCTTTGAAAATAAGTCTACCACAATATTAATCAGACTGTTAGTACATCCATTCACAGAACTCCCTTCAAAACAAACATAGGAGGGGCTAATGAGGGGCTTAATTACTGCCCAATCACCTCATTAGGCTCACTGTCCTCAGAGCTCTCGCTCTAGAAAGCCATTCATTTCACAGGATATGCAAAGACTACTTTATACCTTACTTTATACACATCATATAAAAGGTAGTAGTGAGAACATTCTGCAGTCTGAATAATTCCCTTTGAGTTTCCACAGGAAAAAAATACAGAAGCCTATCAAAATGAGATTAATTTAGAATCCTTCAAGTTCACATTTTGGTTTTGGAATTAAAAACTTTTATGTAGATTATATAAATGCAAAATAACATTTTAAAAAGTTTAAATTAAGCTGTATGTTATAAGCACAACGAATGCTGCCTGAATACAAATTATCCTGACATATTTAATTATGTAATGAAATATTACATAATTACTTTTGACAATTAAATTTTTGTTATTGTTTTCCTCCATTTGTTTTACTTTTTCAAATATGTAGACACCTGAAAGTTCAGCTGAAATTCTATCAACTAATGATAATTTATGGTGTTTTTTTTAATTGGAAGAGAAGGGTGGCAGATTTCCCAATTCATCCATTATGGCTTCTGAGTGTGAAAAATATTCAGCTTAATAGTATGTCTCACTTAAGGGACTAGTGATTCTTTGATTTCTTGAGTATACAAAAGTGGTGGCTAAAATAAGCACAAGACAAATCTGTACCAAAATTTACATTATGTCTAAGAAAATGGATAACAAATTGTAAAACCTACTTTAAATTTTAAGGTGGCTGGATTATTGAAATGTAAAACAAAACAAAACCCTAAATGTATTGATCATGCCTTTAAATAAAAGATGTGGTATAAAGTAAAAATCAGTATAATTGGAAGAATTCTCTAGCATTTTAAATAAGCTTTTCAAATAAATCACTTGTTCATTGGGGAAAAAATGTGTGTGTCTAATGTGTGTATATAGTTGCTATTGTGATACTGTGTTTTCTATAGATTTCTTGACATTAAGAATTTGTTATTAAGATTTGCTTTTTAACCAGACTTTACTAACATAATGTTCCTAAATTTAACCAAAGAGCCATTTGTGAGATAGAGAAAATTAAGGTGACCATTCAAAACTTACATTCTGGCAATTTGCAAAGAAAATCCCTCCATCAGGGCTAACACTTTTGAACCTTACATTTGTAAGATTTGCCAGTTTTGGCAGGTAGCTCACACGCTGCCTTCCTATTGGTTTAAAAAGTTATTCCCCAGTAGATGCAGAGCAGACCAGAGCCCATGACATGAAGAACTCAGCACATCTTTAATTTCAACCTTATTGTGCCGTTTCAGGTGTCCAATCTGCAGGACCACATCACTGAATTATTTTCATGCCATTCGCTGAATTATTTTCTTTGTGTTATCTACTGTTAATAATTTGTTATATATTAAACTGTCAGGAGAATAAGTGAGATTTGGTTTTACTAGTATCCTGAGAACATCTGTAATAAAGAATAGCCTATAAAAATATCTATATGCATCTTGCATACTTATAGGTCACATAGATGTTAAAGTATCTGGGTCCTTTATAGATTGCATTGCCCTATCTTTGCTTGTAGATCTTTCCAGCAAGGTCTGTGTGATTATCAAATTCATCCTAGGAAACTTGGGATGTTAGAGGAGAAATGAAAGAAGAACAAAACGAAAAATACAAACCCAAACAAAAAACGTCATGTCTAGAAAGCAACACAATTACTGTTTTGATTTGTAGGGTTGTATGGTAATTAGAGTAATAAATTTTATCATAA
Source organism: Neomonachus schauinslandi (assembly GCF_002201575.2). Lineage (NCBI taxonomy): Eukaryota > Metazoa > Chordata > Mammalia > Carnivora > Phocidae > Neomonachus > Neomonachus schauinslandi. Next base: position 8,663,475 of record NC_058416.1, read on the forward strand.
AAATATTAAACATAGGGTAGATATGGTGATTTTAGGTATGTGACACAATTTGTTCACTTTTAGTAGTCACATTATGTCCCATATGCTCTACTTGTACTTGGTCTAACAAAGGTAGGACCCCAAATAATTTTATCAAATTATCAGAAATTCATTCTCTAAAATTTTAAATCAAATTAAGTCACTGAAATAAACCCATTCACTTCTAGCAATATCTAAGCAAGATGGAAAGTAGAATTTAACGTTGAAATACCAACTCTGTTTTTAATGCTTAACAAGCTCAGGCCCCCTGGTGCTTCTTCCTCAGAGGAAAACTGAAGCTTTGGCCAGCCCACCGGCAGGGACTTCAATAAAAGCCACTTTCTTTCCTCAGTAAAACCAATGCAAAGGCAGTCTGTTGGAAAACTGATGCTTTTGTAAAGTGGAAAACTCAGCAGAAGGATGAAATTTTTCCATTTCAGGTAGAAAACTCTTTACACAGCCTTTTCATCCATTTGGTCAAAATTGAAGTTTTTAGTTTTATGAGACACTGAAGGGTGAAATTAAGGCTTTACTAGCTTTGACGCCCCTGCTGTGTGGAATTTGATAGAAACGGCCTGTTAGGTCACATCTACTCAAATTATTAGATTTCTGCTCCAATCCCACAAAAGTGACAATGAACTTTCAGTCTTTCATGTCCTTTATAGGTATGGAACATATATAACCTTTAACTACTAATCTTTAGTTGTGATGATTCAAAATAGATTTGATTAAACCTAAATAACTCATTGAGCACAAATTCCTAATCTTCCAGCTGATTTGCTTCATTGCTCCAATCGCCTATCTACACATACACCTGTCCTGCCAGTTCATCATGCCTCCAGCCCATCATGACCTCCAGCCCATCACCTGAAAATCTCTGCCACTTCTCTTACTATTGAGTTTAAATACCAACACCCACCATTTCACTTTCTTGCCCTACAATAATCCATAGTTCCTCTCTATCCAAAATCCACCTAACCAGAAAAACATCAGTCTTACTCTTTTTTTTTTTTTTAAAGATTTTATTTATTTATTTGAGACAGAGAGAATGAGAGAGACAGAGAGCACATGAGAGGGGGCAGGGTCAGAGGGAGAAGCAGGCTCCCTGCCGAGCACGGAGCCCGATGCGGGACTCGATCCCGGGACTCCAGGATCATGACCTGAGCCGAAGGCAGTCGCTTAACCAACTGAGCCACCCAGGCGCCCCATTAGTCTTACTCTTGACAGAAAGAGATTCCTGCTCCAGCACACATTTGGCCCTCCTCCCATCTTACTCCAATAGAAGAGGTGACCCATCCTTTGTAGCCAATTCAGCCATCTATTCAGAAAACCTGAATCATTGCTGGTCTCCTTTCCAACTCTACCTCTCTACTCATCTGCATTAAAAAGGCTCAGGTTTCTAAAAACAAAACAAAACAAAAAACTTCACTAGCCAATATAACTCTTATTCTATTTGTTTTTTATTTTTATTTATTTTTTTAAAGATTTTATTTATTTATTTGACAGAGAGAGAGACAGCGAGAGAGGGAACACAAGAAGGGGGAGTGGGAGGGGGAGAAGCAGGCTCTCCGTGGAGCAGGGAGCCCGATGTGGGGCTCAATCCCAGGACCCTGGGATCATGACCTGAGCCGAAGGCAGATGCTTAACGACTGAGCCACCCAGGCGCCCCTCTATTTGTTTTTTAAATTTCACAATCAAATATCTCAAAATAGTAATCTATGATAGTTTCTTTCATTTCTTCACCTTCCACTCTAACTCTTATTCCATTACAATCTGGCCCCCCTTCTCCAGCAGGTTTTTACAAACGATTAGGGCATTTTTGGTCTTTGTCACTATTGTATCCCCAGAGGCAGAGGACATACTTAGTATCATTTCACTTTCAAAAAAATCTGGTTAACTGATGAATTGTATTAACTACTGATGTTAAATCATGTGTAATTGAGATATAGAACTACACATCTCTTGTTATCAATGTCATTTCTGAGAACTATTAGGTCACTTCTCAGGCAGGGAAATTGCTACTCAATGTGTTCTCAGGAACAGGATAAAATAGACTGGTTGTATGAAGACAGGAAACAGGGGAGGTAAAAACTATTGAGCATAAGCATCTAAACTCCATTAGGCAGAGACTGTCATTCTTACTAACACAGTATCTTTGGTGCCTACCAGAGTGCTCTTGCACTGTAGGTGTTCACAGATATTTGTTGAATAAATAAGTAAATGCTTAAATAGAATGGAACAACTATCAGGCATCACACATTAGTTATATAAATGATCATAGCTAATGCTCTCAATATTTCTAGAAGGACTTTTAATCGGGAATCTGGGACTTGATGAGGTTTAAAAAATCTTATCCAGATTCTGGAACCAATAAATGCCTGACTCTGTAGTCCATACTTTTTTTTCTGCACCATACTATTATCCATTGCAGATGCTGACTTTGTTTATCTTAGGCTCAAATATTTCCAGGTAGTACAAAAAATTGAAGTTTCATATAAACTCTAACCTTTGACTCCTTCATCTACAGAGCTTTGTATAAGCCATTGGCAGGAGATTATTGTTTGACATGTGAAAAGCTTAAAGAACAAGCTAAAATTTATATTGTCCTGATTCATTTATACTTGATTTTTCAAATTTTGCTTAAGGTAATGATTTGTAATTTTAAATTTAGAAAGAATTGACCATGCTGCACTTTAATTAATACCACTCCATAAAGAAAAGTAATGAACACAAATTAAACTTGAGTAAACCTTGTAAGGAAAATCAACTCAAAAGAGAACGGCTTCTTAAAACAGAAAGGCAGTGACGCAAAATTATTCACTTCATAATGAAGCTTAATAATAATGGCCATTTATGGAAATTATGACAAACCTAATCATTATGGAAATATTTTAATACCACCTTTGGTATTCATGACTTCATGTATGTGAAATAACAATTACTAACTTTAAATCAATTGAACAATTATGTCTTGGAGTTGTTCTAAAAGAATTATATTCTTTCTAGCTTTCATCTCCTTTAAAATTATACTGCTTTATTTATATTACTAGAAAACAAGAGCAAGTCAAAGAAATAATTATAATAGAAAATTTCAAATCTATCTTGCCTTAATGCATGTTTTATAAATAATTATGGGTATTTGATCTCATAATCTGATTCATCATTGCTAGTCTAAAGAAATAGATGTTTTAAAAGCCAGAAGTTCTGATTAACATAAAATTGTAAATATTGGTGCCATATTTGATTAAACAGTTTAAAAATTAAAAAAACATATGTTTACATTTTCTCTTAGTTTCCCTTCCCAGGTTACATTTTGAAAATTTCATAGTTCTTACAGATTTAAAAGATAATCTATATTGTTATAGCCATTATTATACTATCCAATATTCAAGAAAAGATCATGAAGTGTTTGTGCATTACCTTTCTTACCAAATGTTAGCAAAAGCCATGATACATCCATCTTGGCTTTCTTTTCATCCTGATTTTTTTTTTATCGAGTTTTAACAATATTTTGCTAAATTTTTATTCCCATCAGAGGAAACTACAATAAATTTATAAATGTAATATCAGAATATTTCATCTTAAATGGTTTATAAAAAGTAAGAGGTTGGTATTTTATGCACCCGGTCTCATAGCTTTTATATAGATAATACACTACCAAAAAGTGAATTATTAGAAAGACACATATCCACTATAATGTGCTCCCCGATATAACCGTTCACTAGGGGGCTTCGTGGTAGGGGAATAATAATCGGTAGGTATGTTTACGGACTACTGTTCTATCTTCCAAACATACACTGGCTCAGAGTGATAGCTTCCTTCCACTTTTTAAAAATCATGATACTCATCTGAATTAGTAATCAAATATACATAGAAATACAAGATGAACTCGTTGATGCTAGAGCCCTGGAACAGTACAGAAGCATAGTAAGTGCTCAAGAAACAAGAATAGAGAAATGTCATTAACATTATAAAATGGAGCAGGGTTCGTGGTCAGAAACCTCAGGAATAAACACTGAAATGAGGAGATGGCTTACCTGCTCCTGATGTGATGATGTTCCCATCCCTCAATGGAGGATGTGACGAGGTGGGAAAAGGAATTTGAATGAGAGAAAAGCAGCTAGAGGAAGCTCACCTTAAAAGAGGGCTGGGGCGCCTGGGTGGCTCAGTCGTTACGCGTCTGCCTTCGGCTCAGGTCATGATCCTGGGGTCCTGGGATCGAGTTCCTCATCGGGCTCCCTGCTCTGCAGGAAGCCTGCCTCTCCCACTCCTCCTGCTTGTGTTCCTGCTCTAGCTATCTCTCTCTCTCTGTCAAATAAATAAATAAAATCTTAAAAAGAAAAAAAAGAGGGCTGGAGGGAGGAGGAAAATGGAGAACTGCTTCATCCCTTCCTTTAAGCTACCACCTGCACATCGCTTCCAATATTACTTCTGCGGATCCTGGTGGGTGGGACACTGTAATTGTTAAAATCAAAAACAACTGGAGGCTAGCCTTGAAAATTCCCACAGCTAACAAAACCAGGTTAGTCTCAAATACAAAGCTTAATTTAGCTTATTTTGCAAGACTAACTCATCTCTTGCTTATGCCTCATAAGCAAAACCTAAGCTGTTTCCCAAAATTGATGAGATAACCACTAACCAATTCCCAATCACTTAAGAAAACTCTAATATTATAACTAATCACTGTGAAGAATAATCAGTCGCTACCTCCTCCCTATAGAAGCTGCTTTACAAAAATATACTTCTGAGCCTCTTTCCATGTTTGGTTTGAGTGCCCCTGGCTCACGAATGCTATTTCTGCTGTGTGCACAATAAACTTTTACTAATGAGTGCTGGGGTGATTCACTGGTTTTACTGCCACTATTTCTAAACTTTTTTTTTTTAAGATTTTATTTATTCATTTGACAGAGAGAGACACAGCGAGAGAGGGAACACAAGCAGGGGGGAGTGGGAGAGGGAGAAGCAGGTTTCCCGAGGAGCAGGGAGCCCGATGTGGGGCTCGATCCCAGGACCCTGGGATCATGACCTGAGCCAAAGGCAGATGCTTAATGACTGAGCCACCCAGGTGCCCCTGTTTCTGAACTTCTGACATAATGTAGGGTTCCATCTTCCCAGAGTAGCTAAGCAGAGAGCAGAGGGGCAGGGTCTCATTCTGAAGTCATTCACTGTGTCATCATTTAGAGAAACAGCATCTCTAGGTAGAGAATGTACAAACCAATGAAATGAGCCTCGACTTGGGAAACCTTGGGTTTTCGAGCCATTGTGTTGGGAGGGGGCTAGGAAAGTGCTGGGTGCCTGTAGACTTGTCCCCCTTTTGTTACCACACCCTGGCTGCACATGAGAAGCGTTTCAGGTGGGGGTGAGTTAAAAAATGTAGGACTGCAACAGGCCAGACGATTTAATGGTGTCTGAGTATCTCCTTTTTCTTTTTCTTTTTATTCCTGTATAATTAATATACAGTGTTATATTAGTGTCAGGTGTGCAATATAGTGATTCAACAATTCTATACATTAGTCAGTGCTCATCATAAGTGTGCTCTTCATCCCCATCCCCTATTTCACCCATCACCCCACCCACCTCCCCTCTGGTAACCATGTGTGTTCTCTACAGTTAAGGGTCTGTTTCTTGGTTTGTCTCATTTTCTGTTTGTTTTGCTTCTTAAATTCCACATGAGTGAAATCCTACGGTATTTGTCTTTCTCTGATGGCTTATTTCACTTAGCATTATATTCTCTCGATCCATCCATGTTGTTGCAAATGGCAAGATTTCATTCTTTTTTGACTGAATAATATTCTATTGTATATATGTATATATACCACATCTTCTTTATCCATTCATCTATCGATGGACACTTGGGCTGCTTCCATAATTTGGCTATTATAAATAATGCTGCAATAAACACGGGTGTATACATCTTTTCAAATTAGTGTTTTCATTTTCTTTGGGTAAATACCCAGTAGTGGAATTGATGGATAATCCTATTTTTAATTTTTTGAAGAATCTCCATACTGTTTTCCACATTGGCTGCACGAGTTCATTCCCACCAACAGGCACGAGTGTTCCTTCTCCACATCCTCACCAACACTTGTTGTTTCTTGTGGTTTTGATTTTAGCCATTCTGACAGGTGTGAGGTGATACCTCATTGTGGTTTTGATTTGCATTTCCCTGATGATGAATGATGTTGAGCATCTCTTTGAATATTTCTTAATAAACTCTCCAAGTAATCTTATTTATTTTTAATTTACTTTTCTTCAAGCAATTTTAATATGAAGCTAGAGTCAAGAACCAAAGCGGTGACATAATTCTCTCAGAGGCTGTAGGAACAACTATGATGGGGGAACTTAATAGAAAGCTTGCCCACAGCAGGATCGGAGACTTGCCATTATGGAGAGCATCAGTTGTTCCTGATTTTTCCATGCTTCTCTTCTGAGTACCTTGGCATATAGTGGTGGTTTCTAACATGTGATCACCAGACCAGCAGCGTCAGGATCACCTGGGAACTTGTTTGAAATGCAATAATTAGGCCTCATCACAGAAATACCCAATCAGTAAATCTGGGGGTGGGGACTGGTAATCTATGCTTTAACAAGCCTTCTGGGTGCTTCTGGCAACTCACTAAAACTAGAGAAACATTGGCATAAGTGAGATGGTAATATAACCCATCTAAGTTAAGTGTGATCAAGAGAATAATTTATTTCTTCACTACTTGACCAGAGCCTTAAACTGAGGACTAGCATGGGCTAGTATGTGGATGGCAGTGGGACTTAAGGCAGGAGAACAATAGTGGGGGGTGGGGGGGCAGGTAGGTAAGAGTCAGCTGATCTACCTGCTTCCTCTCACATGGAAATTTCCTTTCCTATTTGAGAAGCTGTACATCCAGTATGTTTTGATGTTGCACTTTAGTTGATATCTCCAACCAGATCTGGATGTAGGAGGAAACACTGAGGAACAAGTCAATAGAAAGATGATTTGAATTCCTCATATGAGGAATTCTTGATCTCAGGAAACAAACTGAGGGTTGCTGGAGTGGGGGGGGGGTGGGGGGGATGGGGTGGCTGGGTGATAGACACTGGGGAGGGTATGTGCTATGGTGAGCGCTGTGAATTGTGTAAGACTGTTGAATCACAGACCTGTACCTCTGAAACAAGTAATACATTATATGTTAAAAAAAGAAGAAGATAGCAGGAAGGGAAAAATGAAGGGGGGGAATCGGAGGGGGAGACGAACCATGAGAGACTATGGACTCTGAGAAACAAACTGAGGGTTCTAGAGGGGAGGGGGGTGGGGGGATGGGTTAGCCCGGTGATGGGTACTAAAGAGGGCACGTACTGCATGGAGCACTGGGTGTTACACGCAATGAATCATGGAACACTACATCGAAAACTAATGATGTAATGTATGGTGATTAACATAACATAATAAAATTTAAAAAAAAGATGATTTGATAAGTGTTAAAGGGAAGGACGAAGAGAGGAGGCACAGAAGCAGACACGGAACCAGAAGTTAGAAGACTAATTTTAGTAAAACAGGCAGCTCAATTATGTCAATCCCAGGAGAGTTTCTCCGTTGGTAATGATGCTACTTATAGCAGTAAACATGGAACAAAACAAGCATTTTGTGAAGGTAGCTCTGGGACAAACAGCAAGTTTTGCTGATGATAGCCAGAGATACCTTGTCATAGTAAATTAAAAGCATTCCCCTGGGTTCCATATATTCATTATCATGAACCCATCTCTTGCAAATGCAGACAAATCCAGTCCCACGATGCCCTGTACTCTGTGTCAGTGGCTACTCATGTGTGATATTATTTTCCAGGTGATAGAAAGACAACAAGCTTAATGCAATTTGGTTACCAAGGTTGCTTCTCACTTTTTAATTTCTGGTTCATGGGAAGCAACATGATTCCAGTAACTTTTTTCTTCACTGCTTTTCTTTCACTTCAAACCTGGGTTTGAATACAGGCTCCTTTACTTACAGGCTGTGTTACTTAACGTCACAGGATTTCAAATTTCGCAGCTGTACGATGGGAATGATAACATACTATCAGCTGGGGGGGGCCTGGGTGGCTCAGTCTGTTAAGTGCCTGACTCTTGGTTTCTTCTCTGGTCATGATCTCAGGGTCGTGAAATCAAGCCCTGCATTGGGCTCCACGCTCAGTGCAGAGTCTGCTTGAGATTCTCTCCCTCTCTCTCTCTGCCCCTCCCCTACTCACACTCTCTCCCTCTCTCTCCAAAATAAATAAATAATTAAAAAAAACACTCTCAGAGGATTTTATATGATACCATATTTGTGCTATACCCAACACAAGGCATGGTACGTCTTCAATTAGCACTCAATTAGTAGAAGCTATTTCCTGTATATTATTTCTGTATATTATTTTAAAATTCATCACTGCAGCCTGGTAAAACAATCACCTGGTCCACCTATGTCAAGCAGGAGCTGCAGCTAGCCATCTCACTCACCGTAGAGTTTGTCTTCCCCATTCAGGCCCTCCAGGGAACAGAAAAGCCCATATGAGTATAGCCAGGTGGACTAGGCTTTATGCCTCCAACGACTGCTCATAAATGCAGACCACCCTCATGCATTCACACATACACAGAGTGGGACAACTTTTTTCATTGGATTGATGCAAATCCAAATGCTTCTCCCAGCTTCCAAATGATTTTGAGTTTTGCTATGCATGGTTATCGAAGCTGCAAATATTTTGTGACAATGTTCTTGTGGCTTAACCAAACCAATGTAATACTAATCCAAAGCAAGTTCAACAGCAAATCCCAAACTGGAGTAGCCCATGTCCACAGTGAGATAGCACAAACCCTCGATCAGTAACCCTTGTATGGGTTATAATGAAAAACTGATAAGCTACATCCTAGCTGGACAAGAAGGAGACATAGGGTTGCCAACACTTCTCACTACGTCTAGATTAATCCTACTATTGGGGTGTAACATGCCATGAGAAAAGAAGGTTAAACAGTTATCTGAAATAAGGCCCACCACTCCCCTCTGGGGCTTATTCAGTAGGCGGAGATCTGAGGTGCATGCTGAGGTCAGCGGTGCTGGTTGGCCTCATCCTGCTGATTGGAATTCCATTGATAACAGCACTAATCAAGTGTTGTGCGAAAACTGAATGCAATTGGTCTCAACCTTTATTAGAGTATCAAATCCAGGTGGCAGAGCAGTAGCATTGTGGTGGTTGTTGTGCAAGAAATTACAACAAATTCACTGGTTATACAACATACATATTATTGTTGTGCAAGAAATTACAACAAATTCACTGGTTATACAACATACATATTATCTTAGAATTCTGGAGGTCAGAAATCTGACATGGGTCTCACTTGGCTAAAGCCAAGGTATTGACAGAGCTGCATTGTTTTTTTCTACGTTCTAGGGGAAAAAATTGTTTCTTTAATCAGAGAGTGTTGGGAGAAGTTAGTTCCTTGAGGTTGTGGGATGGAGCTCCCTGTTCCCTTGTTGGTTGTCACTGAAGAGACTTTCTCAGGTTCTAGACACTGACTGCAATCCTCGGCCTGCTCTCCTGTATATCCTCGGCTTATGGCCCCCTTCCTCCATCTTCAAAGATGGCAATAGTGGGTCAAGTCCCTCATGTTCTCCATCTCTCTGATGAACTCTCTTGCCTTACTTTTTCACATTTAAGGACCCCTGTGATTACATAGGCCCCATGGAGATATTCCAAGATAATCTCCCTATTTAATGTTAGCTAATTAGCAGTCTTAATTCCACCTGCAAATTTTATTTTGCCATATAAAACAACACATTCCGAAATTCCAGGGGTAGAGTGTGGACATCTTTGGGGCCATTATTCTATCATTAGCATACAGTTATAAAAATGTAAACTTGGCCAAGAATATATAGGACCGAGGGGTCAATTGTTGAAAGAGGTGGTTGACTGTGACCCTGAACATCCCTGCACATCATTGTGGAATGCACTCTGAAGTAGCTAGTCACATAGGTAGCTAAGTTGGTCAAGGTGACTACAACATGACTCCTTTACTGCTATTCAATCTCTAGGAAAGGGCATCTGGCTCAGCCCTCATGCTGCTGAGAGCATGAGGAGCCACCTCTGGTCCATACATCACTCAGTGGGACTTGGAGACAAGGGAACTAGCCCAACCATGCTGGTACTTCTGTCTTTTGCTGTGTTGTAACACTCTTGCTCTGATCCACTGAATTTTGTTGTCTACTTGCAGTACATATGGAGTACTGGCAAATGGATCTGTTTATTAATCATTTCAGTGTATTGAATTGTGTCCCTAAAAAGATACGTCTAAGTCCTAACTCCAGGAACTATAAATGTGACCTTACTTGGAAATAGTCTTTAGAGATGTAATTAAGGATTTCAAGATGAGATCATCCTGGATTTAAGATGTGTTCTAAATGCACTGACTGATGCCCTTATAAGAAAAAGTCAGGACTATTTGAGAAACAGAAACATGGGGAAGAATGTCAGGCAAAGATGGAGGCAGAGATTGGGGGCCACAAGTCAAAGAATAATAGGAGTCACCACAAACTAGATGAGGCGGGCAAGGATTCTCCCCAGGATCCCTTTGGAGGGAGAGAGGTGCTGTTGGTAACTTCATTTTGATTTTCTAGCCTACATAACTGTGAGAGAATAAACTTCTGATGTTTCAGGAATAGCTCTGTGATGATTTGTTATGAGAGCTCTAGTTGTCTCCTTTGGAATCTTATTATTGCTTACTCCATGAAATTGACGTTCTTCCTCATAAAGAATACATACTTATATATTGCATATTATTATCTCTATTACTCACTAAAACGTAATATCCATGAGGACAGGTTTCGTTTGTTTGATTTACTCTCCATAGTACCTACAAGAGGAACTGGTGGCTTTTTTTATGTTTAATAATGTTAAATAGGATATAGCATCCTTCAGATTCTTGCCAAAATTCAACTAAACTTTTGGGACGCCTGGGTGGCTCAGTCAGCTGAGCGTCTGTCTTCAACTCAGTCATGATCTCGGGGTCCTGGGATCGAGCCCCACATCGGGCTCCCTGCTCAGAGGGGAGCCTGCTTCTCCCTCTCCCTCTGCTGCTCCCCCAGCTCATGCTCTCTATCTCTCTCTCGAATAAATAAAATCTTTTTAAAAAAATTCAACTAAACTTCTGAAATACCCATAGCATCTTGGTAATTAAGACCTGTTATAAAACAAGAAGGCAAGAATATATACAAAGTTCACCACAGCAAACACTGAAGTTACAATCTCTCACACATCTTGGAACCATAGATCTGAATAAACTACACTTACCTCAACACCATTTTTATTGGATAAACTGTATAATGATCTCACCTCACATCCACAAATACTAAGGGAATCATAACAAGGGCTTAAATAGGAAGTTTCCTTTGGCACTAAATTTGCAGCAGAGTTTGACTTCATAATGTGTGTCTCTAGAAGAATAAAATAATTTTGAGGGGAACACAGTTCTGTATGTTGACTCTCCACAAATCCCAGATACTCACTACTATAATAAGGTGAATACTTTTTCTAGACACCACAATGCTGCTTCTGAATTTCCAAATTTTTAATAATTACTGAAATACACCTGGTAGCAATGTTTTTCAGCTTAGTATGGGTAAAAACAGATGACAAAGCTATATTTATTTCTCTTAGGTATTGCCATAAGAGGAACTAGCACTTCTGCTAACAAGACTGTGGCCAATATAATAAACTTTTCAATCCATCTTCTACTAGTGTATATCCCTTCCAAATATTCATATATATATATATATATACTGAATAACCTAGTTTCATTAGCACTTTATATTAAGTGTTGATAACTAGTAGTTGGGGAAATTATTTAAAATTATGACATTATAAGTAATACAAATACATCAGGGAATATAACTCTTCAAATAGGAGATAACTCTACAAAATACATTAGGGAATAGTTTTCTCCAACACGGATGTGAAAAAAAACATCTATCCATATTCCACATGTGCTGTTCACCACACCTGTGTATGTAGATACGTTCATGCCATTCCCCTTTTATGTTTATATATAATAGATTCTTGCTAGCTAAAAGCTAAATACCACGTGCCTATCCTAATAATAATTAACAAACTCAGAGATTGAGTCCCTGTTTTTTCTTGAAACAAAGAAATTTTTTATTTAAACTATATTTTCCCTTGAAAATTGCCTTTTAAAAAGAATATATTTGCTATTATTATTGCAACTGTTTTGATTTATTGGAAAACACATTTTTACTTATTGGAATTTATTGGAAACAATTCAGATTTTCTTTAATAGAGGAGAAAATTCATTGACACAAAAAACTGAAAATCCCAGGGGTATTTTTTTTTTATTATAAAGTTTTTATTTTAATGCCAGTATAGTTAACATACAGTGTTATATTTGTTTCAGGTGTACAATATAGTGATTCAACAAATTCCATACAACACTCAGTGCTCAATACAAGTGCACTCCTTAATCCCCATCACCTATTTCACCCATCCCCCCACCCACCACCCCTCTGGTAACCATCAGTTCGTTCTCTATAGTTAAGAGTCTGTTTCTTGGCTTATGTGTGTGTATATATGCAATCAATTGATACACCTTTGGGCTCCTTCCATAATTTGGCTATTGTAAATAATCAAAACCACAATGAGACATTGCCTCATACCTGTAAAAATGGCTAAAATCAAAACCACCAGAAACAACAGGTGTTGGCGAGGATGTGGAGAAAAAGGCACCCTCATACACTGTTGGTGGGAATGCAAACTGGTGCGGCCACTGTGGAAAACAGTATGGAGGACCCTCAAAAGGTTAAAAATAGAACTACCATACAATCCAGTAATCTCACTACTGGGTATTTACCCAAAGAATATAAACCCACTAATTCAAAGGGATACATGCACCCCTATATTTATAGCAGCATTATTTACAATTCTGAGGGGTACCTTAATCCAGGCTATGGCTTAAGCCAGAGAGGCTCATTATGTCTCCTGGTCAGGCCCCTCTCTCCATGCCTCAACTCTCTCATGCAGCTCCCAGTGAAAGTATGATGCTTTTTACAGCTCTAAATCTTTATTTCCTTAGGTTTAATTTTAACAGCAAGAAAGTGTGTCTCTTCAAGAAGTCTAAGCATCACTGCATTTAATTGTCTCTGATGTGATTACCTGTCCATAGCATGTGTGTCCGGAAAACTTAAATGTTTTGGTTAGATAAACATGAATGATCTACCCAACCTGAAGGCAGAGGTGGTATTAACCTTAACCAAAGGATGTGGCCTGAAATTTGGGGGTGGAGTTGATCACAGAGGAAAAACAATGCATGTTAAGTAGAAGCCAGGTGAATAGATGTTAGGGTTCCCCAAACAACAGCCACACACTAATAAGACAAAATGGATGCTGAATCTCCAAACACATCTATTTTTATGTTTTGCCTTCATAAAATAAATATTTAAGTGTAGATTTTATATCTTCTGATCTCAGATGACCAGATCATTATCCTAATACAAAACCTTAGGAACTTCCTAATTAATTGTCTTTATCATCTTGGATTTATCAATATTTGGCCTACCACATTGTTATACTTTTCTTATGTATATGTAACTCTGCATGTCTGTGTGTGTAATGGGGGGGATGTTTTATATATATTACATCTATACAAAATAGGTATAGATGTAATATATTATATATATGAATTCTATAGTATGCATATGGCAAATAAAATGGTGGGATATCTTCTGACATAATAAGTGTCATGCTGTCCATATTCTACTTGAAGATGAGATTTATTTTCAGATTGTATCCCAATAAAAATAACTCTATGTCTATGGTGAGGTGAACACTGATTAGAGTGTACAATGTTTGGAATAAAAAGAGATAAGGGTACAGATCAAAATGTAGCCATTCTTAGATAAATAAGTAATCAACAAGTATTTTGCTGCAGATGCTAACAGAAAACTTCCAAAATAACAATTTGGTACAGGCTTAATCATTAAAGAAACTAAGCTATATCATTAGTGTACACCAAAAATAATCTGAATTGAGGGATAAAGTCCCTAAAACAACATAGAAAGGTACCTTAATTTCAGTGCAAAAAATTTGGACAGAGATGAACAACAGGATCTAAGAATAAAGCAACTAGTAAAGGTCATAACATGATAATTCCTTTAGCTACACAAACTAAGTACAGCCACCAGATCCTTTGAGGGGAGTACTTAAAAGTCAATTTAGGAGATCCCATGACTTCTTTTTTTGTGCCTTCCCCACCCTTTCCACAGCACGTGGACTTTTGCTAGCACACCTCCTCCCTTCGCTCACCAGTAGGCTTCAGATCAGTCCTTGGAGCTCCATCACCAAGCCAGGGACCTGCGAGGTAGTAGACACAGATTTTAGAGCCTCAGAACCTCAGCTTTCTTCCAAGTTATCTCTCCCCAACAGCCATTTTTCTCCTCTACCCCACATACATAGAAGGATCTCAGAAAATTAGTAGATTTCACTTGTTTTCCCCAAACTTCACCTAAAGCAAATAAACCCCTGCACTTACTCACTTGGTATGGAATGCTCTTATACCAGGCCTCTCCAGGTAATGACTTCCTTTCTCCTTTCTGACCTCATTCTGAGTTGTCATTTCCCAGGAAGAAGCAATAACATAAATGTACTAATTTTCAGCATTTAACACAGTCGCCATTGTAGACTTTTGTTGATGATTTGATTTGACTGTAGGTTTTATGAGGACAGTTGTTGTGTGTCTTGCCACCCTTATATCCCCCATCTATACTGAGTGTGTCTGAAATATAGATAGGCTATCTCAACATCTATTCCAGAGTTCTTCTAGTTTTCCCTCTTGAATTGCTCAACACCTACATTTTCTTGAATCTCGTACAGCTAGACCTCCAGATACGCTTTAGATGCTGGAAAAGAAATGTGCTCAAGCAAGGTCTGAATCTGGAGTTGATCTCAGTGGGGGGAGAGTGGCAACAAGAAATTACAGAGCTGGAAGTCCAGTCATAGAGTACCTTCTATCCCCATCTTGTAGCTAAGGTAGAGTGACCATGGGGACAGGGATGAAATAGTGTCAGGGAACTCTGTCTCTTCCTGATACCTTGTCTGAGGAACCCATTCTCTAGTGAGGCCTATTCTGTGGTGGTCCACCAGCGGTCATTCCTGTACATCCAACATGGAGCTTGCCCCCCAAGTCCTAAGTCATCAGATTTCTTGTATTATATACCTTTCTGTTATTTATCTGTTTTGGGATACCTACAACTAAACTTTGAGTTCAGCAAATGTTTGTTGAATTAATCAATAAACAAATGAAAGAGTAGATGTCACCTGATTTAAAATGCATTTTTTTACATTTAATAGATGAAATACCTTACCTTTTATAAAATTATGTCTTAATATTCTTCTGCTTTTGAAAATGATATATTACAAACACATGTGAGATAAGTAATGGGATGAATAGCACCATCTGAAAATTCATATTGCCTCATCACAGAAAAAACTGAAAACCTTTTTATCTAGTTTTGATTAAAAAAACTGATCTTTCCTTTACAATCCTTAAAAATAAAAACTGAAATGAATTTTATCTTAAAATGGATTACATGCTTTAATAAGCAAAAAGTGCATAAGACAAAGCTAATAAAAGAATGAAAAAAGGCATTCCTCATATGGTACAAGTTAAGCTAATAAGCAGTGACTCATTCAAATATAAAGGCCAGAAAACATTAAAACTCAGATAATTATCTGGAGAAAAGGATACATTTGGGCTTTAAAATTCTGTAAATCCAAATTTTCTTTCCTTTTTTCATATTTGTATACAGAGTCAAAGGACATAGTTCTAATTATGAAACGCTCATTAATATGGCTAAAAAAACATTCCAGCTACATCCACCCAAATCGAGCCAAATAAACAGTTTCTTTGGGAGAAACTGAATTAATTCTATCTGGCTTAAGGTAGGCTAATTAATTTTAACTGGCTTAAGGTAAAATTATTCTTGTAATACAGACTCAGCCAGCTAATTATTTCTCCATATGCTACTGTCCCCCACACCTGCTTCACCTTGGCACAGCAGACCTCTCACATTTCCCTGCTCTTTCCCCATGTTGTCAAGGACATGCCACCAAAACAGCCACCAATTTGCCTCCAGCACAGAGAACCAGATTTTCAAGCATTAGTGCAGTAGATTGGAAAATAAATTTCATTTGTAATGTTTATTTAAATTAACTATGAAGTGTATAAAACATCCTTGAAAGTAAGTAATTTGAAATTGTCATTAACAAAGGATATTTACCGTATTCACTAAAGTTACACACACACACACACACATTCTTCAATAATGCCAAATCAGAAATAACCTAAAGTCATTTACACTTATTACAAAGGGCATTATAATACATTTTGAAAACACCGTGTGTTGACTTGTGGTTTTCCAAGTTTTAGTGGACATAAAAATCATCTAGATACTTTTTTGGGGGCAGATTTTGGCTAAATCTATCAACATTTTATTTTTACTTATTTTTTGGCTGTGAATATAATTTTTTAAAATTTTTATTCAAGTTACAGTTAGATGACATACAGTGTGATATTAGTTTCAGGTGTACAATACGGTGATTCAACACTTCCCTACAACACCCGGTGCTCATCACCACAAGTGCCCTCCTTAATCCCCATCACCTGTTTCATCTACAGCAATCCCCGCCCCCCCCCCCACCTCCTCTCTGGTAACTATCAGTTTGTTCTCTGTAGTTAAGAGTCTGTTTCTTGGTTTGCCTCTATCTTTTCTTTCCCCTTTGCTCATTTGTTTTATTTCTTAAATTCCACATATGAGTGAAATCATATGGTATTTGTCTTTCCGTGACTGATTTATTTCACTTAGCATCATACTTTCTAGCTCCTTCCATATCATTGCAAATGGCAAGATTTCATTCTTTTTATGGTTGAGTAATATTCCACTGTGCATATATACCACATTTTCCTTATCCATACATCAGTGAATGGACACCTAGCTATTTTTAAAAAAATATATACCTTCCTACTTCCCAAGTTACATGTCTATTAATTTAGAATATTCATTTTCAGAAAGCACCCCATTTGGTACAGTAGGACCATGATCCACTTCAGGAAACACTGCTCCAGGAGATAAGAACATCTAATCTATTTTTAAATTCCTTCTCTCTACCATGTGAATTCTGCTGAACATACAGGGAATAAAATGATTTCAGAATGCTAGAAAAGGAGCTGAATGTGAAATATGAATGTGATTTGTAATTATTCTTTCTTGATTCACATTACACTAAAATAGAACCACCTTCACACATGTACACACACACACACAAGGAACTATGTAATGGAAAATTAAAGTTGGTTAAAAAGCAAAGAGATGATTGTTGCTGGTTACTGAAATATTGATGCTTCCTGTTCTGTTTTCCTAGAATTTAGAGAGAATTAGAAAGCCTGCCAAATGCTGTGGGGATTTAAATACCATTAAATTAAGCAAAATAAAATGATAGGGAAACAGAAAGTGATGGGCAGTAGCAGAGAAATATGAAATGAAAAATCTCTCAATTACGTCAACAACCATATTAAACTTAACTGCATGAATTAAAAAGAAATAAATCCGGCAAGTGGAAAGAGTACACTAAAGCTGTATCAGGAGCCAACAGCCATTTTAGTGAAAATAAACTGAAATTCTAAAGAAATATTACATTGTCCTCATGAACCCAAATTAGTGCTTTTATTTAAACCTAGTAGATAACTTTTGGAAAACATAAAAGGATAATGGAATTTTGGTACTGGAAGAATCTCAGCTATTTATTCCAGACTCTTTTCTTAAAAATGAGAAAACTAAAGCACAGAGTATTATTTGGCCAAAATATTGAGCATGAACCAGGATAAGAATTTTATTCTTTCATCCTCTAACCTCTGGTCCCATTTTCCTGTTACAGATTTGTTGAATCACACATTTGGCAGTTACCACTTTCACTGAATAATAATACGGATGCTCTCTGGAGTCTCTTTTGTAAATCCACTAATTCCATTCATGAGGGCTCTGCTGTCAGACCTAATCAGCTCCCCAAAGCACCACCTCCGAATACCATCACATTTGCAATAAGATTTCAACATATGAACTTTGGAGGGACATACACATTCAGCAGTTCTCAATATTCCCAAAAGTCATCTACAGATTCAATGGAGTCCCTATCCAAAGCCCTATTGCATTTTTTTTTTTTACAGAAATAGAAAAGCTGATCTTCAAATTCATATGGAATTTCAATTGGCTCCAAATATCCAAAATGATAATGAAAAAGAAAAAGAAAGTTGGAGGAGTCTTATTTCTTGATTTCAAAATTTATCACAAAGGTACAGTAATCAAAACAATGTGGGACTGGCATAATGGTAACCATGTGGACCAATGGAATGAAACTGAGCCTCCAGAAATAAGCCCATACATCTGTAAACTAATGATTTGCAACAAAGGTACCAGGACAACTGAATTGGAGAAATATAGTCTCTTCAACAAATGGTGCTGAAGCAACTGGGTAGTCATATGTAAAATAATGAAGCTGGATTTCTATCTTATACCATAGGTGTATAAATTAACTCAAAATAGGTCAATGACTTAAATATAACAGGTTAAACTATAAAAGTCTTAGAAGAAAACAGGAGTTAAATCTTCACAACCTTGGATTTAGCAATTGACTCTTAGAAATGAAACTTTAAAAGAACAGGCAACAAAAGAAAAATAGATATACTGGATTTTATCAAAATTAAAACTGCATACATCAGAAGACATTCCCAAGAAAGTGAAAAGACAACCTAAAGAATGGTAGAAAATGCTGGGAAATCAAATATCTGAGAAGGATTTAATATCCAGAATACCTAAATAACTCTTACAACTCAGCAAAAGAAAGGCAAACAACTTTATGTTTAAAAAAAAGGGGTAAAGAGTTTGAATAGACATTTCTCCAAAAAAGATATATAAGGCACACAGAAGGATTTTTAAATCACCAGTCATGAGGGAAATGCAAATCAAAACCACCATAAGATACCACACTACACACCCACTAGGATGAATATAATTTTAAAAAGACAAAACAAAAACCAAAAAAGAACAAGTGTTTCTGAGGATATGGAGAGCCAGGAACTCTCATACATTGTGATAGGAATGTAATGGTTCTGCCACTGTGGGAAAAAAAAACTCACTGGTTCCTTCAAACATTAAATATAGAACTACCATATGACCCTGCAATTCCACTCCTAGTTATGTACCTAAAATAATTGCAAGCAAATGATGAAAACAACCGAAGTGTCCATTGGCACATAAATGGATGAACAAATTGTTGTATACCCATAGAATTAAATACTGAGCAACCTAAAGGAAAATGAAGTTTTCATAAACTTTCATTAAACCCCATATTTAAGTTAAAAAAGCCAGACACAGAAAATTACAGGTTGTATGATCCCACTCATATGAAATATCCAGAACAGGTAAGTCCAGAGAGAGAGAGAGCAGACTTGTGGTTGCTGGAGGTTCAGGGGAGTGAGGGATGGGGAACTGCTGTATAATGCTTACTGGGTTTCCCTTAGGGATGATGAAAATGTTCTGGAATCAGTTAGAGGTGGTAGTTGTACAACATCGTGAATGTACTAAGTGCTACTAGGTTATTCATTTTAAAATGTTTAATTTTATGTAATGTAATTTCAATTTAAGAAAAAGGAAAAAACAGAGTGAATGTCCCCGACCTATGGGTTTTTCCCTCATCTTATAGTTTTATTTTTTATTTGAATTTTAGCTTTAGTTTTAAAGAAGTATTATAACCATAGTATTTCATCATTTTAAATAAGAAACTAAACATTATTTTTTATCATTGCTTTAAATCAAGCTAATATAAATCCACCGATGACAGCATGTGAACTGCCAATCATTTTGTAATAATATAGTGGATTATTAATAGTACACTAGACATATCAAACACAAAATGATATAATTTCATATCTGAATGTCCCAATTTATATTATAAAATTTCATGAAGTTCTAAATCTGCAAAATATAAGTGACCTAAAGTGTCAAAATTTGCATCTTGATTTTAATTGGCTATCAGATAAAATATCATTGATCTGGTATACAGGAAAGAGATTTTGAAAGATATTATAAGCCTCCAATAACCTTATAGACCTCATTGCCCTCTAACATAGAATAAAAGGAAAGTAAAAGAATTAAAGATAAATCAAAATATACAATGAAATTTAAATAATGAAAATGGAAATAAATTTATTTATTCATTTGATACACATTTAAGAAGATGTGCCAAACACTGTAGTAGGGGTTGGGATTTACTATTCATAATTTTAATTTAATAAGTTATGACAGGGGCGCCTAGGTGGCTCAGTCAGTTAAGCGTCTGCTTTCGGCTCAGGTCATGATCCCAGGGTCCTGGGATCGAGCCCCGCATCAGGCTCCCTGCTCGGCGGGGAGCCTGCCTCTTCCTCTCCCTCTGCTGCTCCCCCTGCTTGTGCTCTCTCTCTGTGTCAAATAAATAAAATCTTTAAAAAATAATAATAATAAGTTATGACAACATTTGTGTTTTATAAGAAAAAGTGAAATCCCACCCAGTGATAATATATTCCTAGAAACGAGGCTTCATATATACAAAATCTTATTTGTGTACCTATTCTCCAGTGGAGAATCACAAAACAGAAAGAAAAAAATAAAACCCCTATTTTAGAGTTTATTTATAAAAATCAATTTGTTGTATGCATGTGTATGCGCGTTTGTGTGCAGCATGCATGTGTGTATTTAAGGGTGAGTGAGGGCAGTCATAGTAGAGAAAATGTCACCCTGTTGTGTAGTAAATTGATTTATTTCAATCCAGTAGGAACTTTCAGTAGATACCTCCTTATGACATTCATAAACAGTACTTAAGAGTCTATCTCTGGTAACTTCAGAAATTCTTGGGGAAAAGAACACTGTTCTGCTCAACCCATACAATCCCATGGACTTTTGTTAAAATGTATACAAAATCATGGATGCGTTTCTAAGTTTCATGAAATAACTAAATTATCAATTCATAAAAGACACCCACGTGTAGCTTAGTGTTTTGCTACAAAGAAGGCATTCTTCAAAATGAATTATTTTCATTTTTATATACAAAATATATTCCACATATGAAAGGGTTAAAAACTGCCATATATCCAAAATTCTCTACCGTAATACAGTTTTACTGATCACCATATTAAAAATTAAAATTTCTAGTATAGCTCAGGAAGCAAAGCTATGTAAGAACAGTTAAAGAAAAACATGAAAGGACCCTATCTAATAACATCAAATTATGTTATTCTATATTTAAATTATTACTATTTTATAACAGTTTAAGAATAGATATTATTTTTATTCTTAAATTATTCAATAATTTTATGAGCAAAGAAGATTTTGAAAAAGAAATGTGAATGAGGAAAAGTTAACAAATCCGTAGGTTTGCCTGCAAAACCTCTGAATGAAAATATTTCTGAGGGTAAAGTTACTAAACTAAATAAATATAATGTCATTCCTACTCAAGGAATGGACACTGTCAGAAAAGTCAATTCATTAGGAATTGACTTTGATGGCCTTTCCACTCTTAGATTAATTCATCATTTTCCTGAGACACATCAATTACCACTCTGTCACATTAACTTTCTGAAAATGACCCATAGTGTGACCTGAAGGAAGGGATTCAGTTGCCAGAATGATTTAAGAAAACAAGCCTCCAAAAAACTTCATGAGAGGCATGCTGACTAGTTCGTGGGGCTTTACTCAGTAGAATAATGACCCCCTTTTCCAGTAACTTTTCACTTTAAGAAGTATTATTTGAAATGGAGAATACATATACTGCATATCAGCAGAATTGAGGCTTTCCACGTACAAAAATCTGTCTCACTTCAAAAAAGTAAATAAAGTAAATCAGCATTTATAGGATAGGAATCGTATTTAGGAAAATGGTTGGGAATTACAATTCTACTTTTCCCCATTACAGCAAAATCAGGACATATTTTGATAAATATCAGCTTATATGTGTTTGTTCCCATTGTGGTTATTTTGTTATGTCTTCTCACTTTATAGTGGGCACACACTTCACTTTCCCCTTCTTTGTCCCTCATTTGTCTTCTCTTTTCCTGTCTTCTCCTCGCCTCTTCTCTCTGTCCTCCTAAAAGTTCCTGGAAGGAACAAAAGCTCAGAAAGAGATTAGAATTCGTGAAGTCCTTAAAGTTTCCTTTTCTTTTTCTTTTCACCAAGCCCTGGTGAAGATGTTCTTTTCTTAATCACATGATTTACCAGTTGTCTTGATACTTCCTTCTCTCTGTGTCTCTCGTAGGCATGGCCCCACCTCTCAAATGTTCATACTGATTAGTAATTTTCCAGTCTATTCATTAAAAGTTCATGTGTACTGCTTGGTTTTTTTAATTGTAAAAGATTTGATGCACATGTAGCTTCAACATAGGACATAAAAACAACCACAAGATGGAGATTCATGTGATGAGATCATTCGTGTTAAGGAGAATCTTTGTCTTTAAATTAACAGTACAACTTATTTTATTCTTTTAAAAGATTTTATTTATTTGAGAGAGAGAGAGTGTGTGCACGGGGATGGGGAGGTGCGAGTGGAGCAGACTCCACAGGCAGCCGGATGTGGGGCTCCATCCCAGGACCCCGAGATTATGACCTGAGCCAAAGGTAGATGCTTAACCAACTGAGCCACCCAGGTGCCCCAATAGTGCCATTTAAAATGAAAAGATACTTTCCTTAAAAATTTATTCCCTATAATACTAAAGCCAAAAAAATGCAAAAATATATGCAAAATATAGCACTGTATATTTCAAATACATAGGTGAAAATCTTCCCCTTTTGTATAAGCAAGAATTTATAAAAAAATTCATTGAACAGAGAATGTTAAAATTCAACAAATTAACACAATTTATTGATTTGTAGTTTTGTGAACAGCAGGCAATTTTGTGTCTGTCACAGACACTTATTAAATGTGATTAGATAAAAAGATAACATAAGAGACTTTACACCTCTTTTAGAGAGTGATAATTAAGTGGTTATTGTTTTGTCATATGTCAGCACCTATTTCCAGTGTCACTCATATATAGAAACTATATTCACATAGATATATGCTGCTTCTATATGGTCATTACATACCTATGTACACATGATACTCCGATAGGATACTTACATGCATAATTTATATACATATAAATTAGTTTTTATTAAAATAATGTTAAAATTATAATTTGACTTCATGTTATAATAAAATCCACAGTATTCTCTGGACTTAGGCATGTTTTATATGCAGCTTGGTTCATTTGGCATTTGGGGACATTTGAATCTTGATCCCAGTGGGGATCTCTGTGGCACCAAGGATTCTGACCTGCAGCTGCTCTATGATAAGTAATTATTTTGGTTCAGGTAGTGAGTCTGAATTCTTAATGAAGAGCATAAGAATCATCAACACCTCTTCCTGGTCATCAAGAAAATATATACTTAAGGAATAGTTTTCTGACTGATGAACACACCCACTTTTTTGGTCAGACCTTCCAGAATCTTCAGTTTCCAAGTTCTGTTTATTTCTTAGCTGAAGAACTGCACTTGTCCCAAAGAGCCCAGGTCTGGACCCTGTGCCCCATTGACAGGACATGCCAACGGACATATATGCCAGTTCCAAACAGTTCCCAATCGACCCTTATATTTCCTAACTGACACACTTTATATTGTAACATTTTGATGTAACTAGACAGGAATCAAGATGAAACAGAATGAATTGCTTCCTCTGTATTCCCATTCTATTTTATTAGCAATCATTATGATAAACTACTGATAATAATTTATGTGTTTATCCCCCTACACAGACTTAAGCCCAGGCTGGGCAGGGATAGGATTCATTAATCTTCACATCACTCAGCTTCTACAACAGTGATGGACTCAGAGTGTTATATAAAGGCTTGTTCTGTTCAAGTGAGTCAAATGCAAACAGGTATTTTGATGATCAAAACTTGTTTCCTAATTGAAATAATTCTGTACTTTCACAAGTAGAAGTCTGTACAAAAACAGATTTATCAGTTGTATATGTCAGAACCAAATACCCTATTATGGTTGGTTTCTGAATACATATAATAAAAATTATGATTACTGACTATAATATTTCACTTTAGATATCTAACTGGCATGCCAAGTCACGGAATTCTAATGCAATTTAATCTTGCAATTGCAATTAATCCCTAGAATCCCAAAGAATAAGGAAAAGTGATATGGAATTCAATTCTTCTGGACATTTAGGTTTTAGAGCTCATATGAGTATGAACTACTTATATAACTAAAAATTGTGTAAGACTGTTGAATCACAGATCTGTACCTCTGAAACAAATAATACATTATATGTTTAAAAAAAAAAAGAGGATAGCAGGAAGGGAAGAATGAAGGGGGGGAAGTCAGAGGGGGAGATGAACCATGAGAGACTATGGACTCTGAGAAACAAACTGGGGGTTCTAGAGGGGAAGGGGGTAGGGGGATGGGTTAGCCTGGGAATGGGTATTAAAGAGGGCACGTATTGCATGGAGCACTGGGTGTTATGCGCAAACAATGAATCATGGAACACTACATCTAAAACTAATGATGTAATGTATGGGGATTAACATAACATAGTAATAAAAAAAAAAAAGAACCCCACAGCAGATAGATCGGAACCAGATGTTTGTAAAAATTTTACCCAGCCCACTGAGGGCCAAGGAGGAGCTGAATCTATACCAAAAGAGAAAGCACAGCCTGGACTGAAAGACAGAGCACAGGTCCTCAGGCCAGTCCTGGTTAGCATGAGTGGGGAAGGTCCAGCCAAGTGTCACCTGCAGCCCTCTCTGGTGGCTTGCTGGCCGACTGGGTGTCAAAGGGGAGAGAAACAGTATCTGCTCAGACCCCAGTGCATCCAACTTATGTTTTTTAGTTTCATTCTTTCTTTACAAATAAAAATGTTTGTAGACTATGGACTCTGAGAAACAAACTGAAGGTTCTAGAGGGGAGGGGAGCGGGGGGATGGGTTAACCTGGTGATGGGTATTGAGGAGGGCACGTTCTGCATGGAGCACTGGGTGTTATACGCAAACAATGAATCATGGAACACTACATCAAAAACTAATGATGTAATGTATGGTGATTAACATAACATAATAATAAAAAAATACAAAAAATAAAACATTTTAGCTAAAAGTTTAAAAAATAAAATAAAAATATGAACTTATCAAACTCACTTTTAATTCACTATTAAAGAGATTGAGTGAAATAACAGAATTGTGCATTAAGATACTGTAGATATTTTAATGGAAGAAATAGAAACAAGATGTAAATGTTTTGCAGCATGTTGACACCAAAACACACAAATTGCAACTGCCATTAAGAGATTATTTTTTAAATCTAAAAGCTATTTATTTATTTTTTAATTTTTTTTATTTTTTTATTTATTTATTTTTATTCTTATGTTAATCCCCATACATTACATCATTAGTTTTAGATGTAGTGTTCCATGATTCATTGTTTGTGCATAACACCCAGTGCTCCATGCAGAACGTGCCCTCCTCAGTACCCACCACCAGGCTAACCCATCCTCCCACCCCCCTCCCCTCTAGAACCCTGTTTGTTTTTCAGAGTCCATCGTCTCTCATGGTTCGTCTACCCCTCCGATTTCCCCCGCTTCATTCTTCCCCTCCCGCTACCTTCTTCTTCTTTTTTTTTTTTTTCTTAACATATATTGCATTATTTGTTTCAGAGGTACAGATCTGAGATTCAACAGTCTTGCAAAATTCACAGCGCTTACCAGAGCACATACCCTCCCCAGTGTCTATCACCCAGTCACCCCATCCTTCCCACCCCACCCCCCACTCCAGCAACCCTCAGTTTGTTTCCTGAGATTAAGAATTCCTCATATCAGTGAGATCATATGATACATGTCTTTCTCTGTTTGACTTATTTCACTCAACATAATACCCTCCAGTTCCATCCACGTCATTGCAAATGGCAAGATCTCATTCCTTTTGATGGCTGCATAATATTCCATTGTATATATATACCACATCTTCTTTATCCATTCATCTGTTGATGGACATCTTGGCTCTTTCCACAGTTTGGCTATTGTAGACATTGCTGCTATAAACATCGGGGTGCACGTACCCCTTCGGATCCCTACTTTTGTATCTTTGGGGTAAATACCCAGTAGTGCAATTGCTGGGTCATAGGGTAGCTCTATTTTCAACTTTTTGAGGAACCTCCATACAGTTTTCCAGAGTGGCTGCACCAGCTTGCATTCCCACCAACAGTGTAGGAGGGTTCCCCTTTCTCCGCATCCCCGCCAACATCTGTTATTTCCTGACTTGTTAATTTTAGCCATTCTGACTGGTGTGAGGTGGTATCTCATTGAGGTTTTGATTTGGATTTCCCTGATGCCGAGCGATATTGAGCACTTTTTCATGTGTCTGTTGGCCATTTGGATGTCTTCTTTGGAAAAATGTCTTTTCATGTCTTCTGCCCATTTCTTGATTGGATTCTTTGTTCTTTGGGTGTTGAG
>NC_058416.1:8695070-8820693 GCF_002201575.2 Neomonachus schauinslandi
TTGATAAGATGTTGGTTGAAAAAGGGAAAAAGAAAAATTCAAAAAGAAAAAAAAGAAAAAAAGACAGTTAAAAAAAAATTAACTTTGAAAGACTACAGAATCATGGTAAAAAAGCCATGAATTCTATGTGCAGTAGTCCCCTAGAGCTGGAGTTCTGCCGTTCTCATTGATGGGTAAACTTGGTCTTGGCTGGCTGTTCTCGCTGATCTTCTGGGGAGGGGCCTGTTGCCGTGGTTTCCAAATGTCTTTGCCGGAGGCAGAATTGCCCCGCCCTTGCCCCCTCCCGGCTAAGTAATCTGCTCGGGTTTGCTCTCTGGGGCTTTTGTTCCCTGTGAGCTTTCCGTACAGCTTTGGAGGCAGAGAGTGAAAATGGCGGCCTCCCAATCTCCGCCGCGGAGGAGCCGAGAACTCGGGGCCCCGCTTCTCAGTGAGCCCCCAGAGAAAAGCCGTCAGTCACTCCCATCTCCCCGGTCTCCGGCCACACTCCGTCCTCACCCGGCCTGTGACCGCGCGTTTCTATCTCTGGCACCCGACCCCGGGTGGAGTCTCCAAACCCAGCAGATCCCTGCGGTGCACTCCCGCGCGGCTCCTCCCGGGGGAGGCAGGTGAGTCTCCCCGGATCTGCCGCTTGTTGGGTCCCTGCTGGAGGAGCAGGGGCCCGACTGTGCCGCGGATCACGGTTTATGGCCACCCCGAGCTGAGAGCCCGCGCCTGGGCTCCGCCTCTGCAGCCGGCTTCTCTGCCCCGATACCTGGGAGCTCTGCCACACTCAGGCACCCCCGGTCTTTCTGTGACCCCGAGGGTCCTGAGACCACACTGTCCCGGAGGGTTCCACCCCCCGCTTAGCCACCAGAGTGACGTCCCTCGGCGGACCAGACTTTTAAAAGTTCCGATTTTGTGTTCCGTGGTTCTATCACTTGCCAGAAGCGGCCGCCGGAGGCCCCTCCCCCGCCGTCTCTCCTCCCGAATATCGCCTCGGATTCACTTCTCCGCACGTCCTACCTTCCAGAAAGTGGTCGCTTTTCTGTTCAGAGAGTTGTTGCTATTCTCTTCTTCGATCTCCTGTTGAGTTTGTCGGTGTTCAGAATGGTTTGATCCCTATCCAGCTGAATTCCTGAGACCAGACGAAATCCAGGTCTCCTACTCCTCCGCCATCTTGCTCCGCCCTCCTAAAAGCTATTTATTTTTAAAAATTCCATCTATAGCAGGAATAATGTCTATTGGCCTTAGGATAAAACAATTCCAAAAACCTGAAGTTCTCAAAGTCAGTCGCTGAATTTAATTCTAGCTTTAATATTTATGTTATAGCCTATAAAAGCTATTTGCAACATTATGCAATGATTTGACTAAAAAATAATTTTTCTGAAACTAAAAAAGAACCAGAGGAGAGTAAACTTCAGCTAAATTGAAATGTTTATGCAGATACTATGACTACTGACAAATGCTTATTCCACAGCTGTTCAAACTAATGGAGAAATTTACTTATTGAGAAATAAGATCAATTGCTTGGAAAATACTGAGACAAAAGTATAAAAGGAAACAAAAAACACAAAGGTCCATCCCTTCACTTTTTTCTTCCTTCTGGAAAAGCTTGAAACTGTCAGATTTGTCCTATTCTAACATTTTCATACAAAATTTGTTAAACTCTTGTGTTCATAGTCATGAACAATGTTATTCTACCTTATGATGAGAAAGAGAGCAAGCGATCAGAGGTTAAATAGCACAAAAGAAAATGCTCAGATTTGGAGTTGGGTAAAAGGGAAGGCAGCATCGACCAAGCATCAGGGGGGCATGTATAGCGAGTAAGAACATCCCTTCCAAGGAGCACCCATACCTTTTTTTCTTCCTGCCGTTCAATTTGTGACGTCTTGAAATCAGGACTTTGAGAGTTTGCACTGAATCTGTTTTTCCCATCCAGGAGCTCTTCCATTTCTTTCACCTGAGCCTTTAGCCTTCTATTTTCTTTTTCCAGTCCTTGTTTCTGTGTTTCAAGTATTTCCCTCTTGTCCCACTCTGAGATATTTTCAGCCTGCAATCTCTCTAGCTTCACAGAAAACACAAAGAGGCAACATATAGCACTTATAATTGCCAAAAGGCAAGGCACCCAGCAAAAAAGCCCCCACTAAGAAAGGTTCACAGATACGTACGTTTATATAATTTTAAGAAAACCGTATTTGTCTGAAAAGTTGTAAACAACACAAAGGTCCTAAGACCACGCCATGCAAAGGTAAATATAGCTTTCCTCTTGGTTTGTAAGACTATGTCTATAACCATACAGACCATATTTGTCAAGTAAATATGTCAAGTGAAAAACGATGATATTCTGCCAACAATCTCCACTTAAATGATGAACATTTATCGATTGAGAAGGCACAAAATAATTTCTTGGGCAATTCTGGTTGCATGGATATAGCTCATGTATTCATTCACTCATTTATTTATTTATTTGCTATACCTTTCAAGTTCCACATATTATGCTGGTCACTGAGAACAAAGACAAGTGAATGTAATAGAATAGTATAAAATCCATAATTAGAGTATATAAAATATAGTCAAACACACAGAGTGAGTGGTTAATTGGATTTCTAGGGAATAGAAGTTGGCAACCATGGCCAGGGGCACAAATCTGACCCAGCCATTTTAGTATATTCCATAATAACAGTTTTCTTTTTTTAATAGTTGAAAAAAAATTTTTTAAGTACTATTTCAGACAAATTAACATTATATAAAATTCCAATTTCAGTGTCACAAATACAGTTGTATTGAAATTCAGCCACATTCACTGGTTTACATCTTGCATATGATTGTTTTCACATTAATGGCAGAGTTGAGCTGTTGGGACAGAGACTATATGACCAGCAAAGCCTCAGTTATTTACTATCTGGCCCCTTACAGAAAAAGTTTGCTCATTTCTGCTTTCTTTTACTCTTAAGGCATTTATTTATTAAAACGTTCTCTGCCAAGATTTCACATTAGCTTAAAATTCAAATCAGTCTTTACATTTCTCTGCTGAGGTCTCCACCTCAGTGTATCACATAAAAACACCTTCTCCAGCAATCAGTGTTACCAGCATCCACACCGTGAGCCCCATGGTCAGGCTCTTTGTCCCCTAGGTGACCCAACCAGATGTTAATACTGCTCTGCTACAGGGTAAAAGCTCCTAAGTCAAACTCATTGGAAAAGGGGTGAAACTTCTGCAAAGTGCACTTAAGTGGTACTGTTTGCTCATAAAAAAAACCAGTGAGTCCTCTAAGAATAATAAAAGGGGGTATTTTACAGTTAAGCACATGATTTGGAGTGAAGAATTCAGATGTTGCTCTGCTGGTCCAGGCTGTTAATACTCTTCTTGTTCCTCCTGTAGGCCCCCTTCATTAGGTATCACAAAGCCTTCATCTGTGGCATACAGAATGTCCCCGATCCTCTGCAATACCGGGTTGTTTTCCCTCTTGTTCTCCTGGTAAATCAATTCAATGTTCCTTAGCTCTCCAAAGTAGAAATCTCTTTCTTTCTCCAAGTCTTCGACGCTAAGTTTCAATATGGTGACCTGCTGCATCAATTCAGCTGCTTCGTCATCCCCGTTGCCCACACCAGGATTCTTTTGCACCACACCCGGGCCAGCATTAGGGGTTGCAGTGTTTCTGTGTGTTGCAATGGACCTCTGTGGAGCTGTGTTGCTAGAGCTGAGAGGTTTCTTCGGTTTGTTCAGAGCTGGAGCAACAAGGGAGGGAGCCACTGCAGTCTCTTGACCTTGTCTGGAAGCTAGTCATAGCTGGGGTCATAATTTTTTCCATCATAGTTTGCATCAAAAAACTTCTTAAACCACTAAACAAATTCAAAATTGTCCTGAAACTTTCCTTTTACTAATTTGTCCACAGGAATTATTTTGCCAACACCCATTCTCTTAAAACCTGCTTGTAGTATTTTGAAGTTCTGGATGTATTCATGTTCTATCCTAGCCTGGAATTTCACTTTCTTCAAGGCAATGCAGCCAGGGAACAGCGTGTCCATGAACTGACAGTAGGCAGCCCCTGAATACAACTGTTTGATCTTCGTCAGATTCAGCTGCAGAGACTCATTGATCCAGGCCAGCATGTCATGTCGACTTAGGTTATCATTGGCGACTGATGTTGAATATACGTTCACTGCCATCTTCGGCTCTGGGTGGGACCGTGTCCAATGCCTGTGCCTGGCTTCGGTTCCGTCTTCCTCACCTCTGCTTTCACCCCATGGTTCCCAACCAAGGCTGCACATGAGATTCTCTTGGAGAGATGTTTATAGTTACCAGTGACCAGGACCCACCTCAAGAAGTTTTGATTTAACGGATTTAGGGTAATTTTAATGTCTCCTTTGGTCAGTTTTTCTTATTTTAACATTTTTATATTTAGATTTTAAAGAGGCAATATCAAATGTATTAATTTTATGCAGTTTTATTATGTTTACATAGTTGCTCATTATTAGAGTGAATTGAATTACATTTGCCTGTTATGATTTTTTTTTTCTTGTTTTGGATATAAGTAGAAATGATTAGTAGCTCTTTCAGCTCTGAATTCTTATACTGAGCTCTGAATTCTAATCTTGACTTCACCACTGATTCTATGTGGTAAGCTCAGTCTGTTAACTTCATCTCCCCAATATGGGCAATCTATTCCCCAATGTGACAGGGTTTGTGAAAAGTAAAATTAATTAAATAGAGAGGAAAACACTTTTCATAGCAATATTCTACTTAGAGAAGAAACATTGTGATAATATAATTTGGGAAAAATAATTATATAGGTATTTCTCCCACAAATTTGGGCATATGTATATCCAAATGTCAAAGTAATTTTATGGCAAAGATCTGGATGGTGAAGCCATTCTTCACAGTAGAAAAACAACTGGAACCTAGTCCTGATCTGTCACTTTCTCATTGGCTGAATCTGAAATGTTTCTTCTTTCTGTTCCTGTTTTTAAATAAAATTAAGACGAGGACACCAGACCCACAAAATTTGTGGAATTATAAGGACTGAAAGAGATCAGTTATTCAAAATGCCTTGCAAACTATGTAACATGATTAAAATAGAAGACATTTTTAAACTGTTAAGGATAAAAATTGGAAATTATTTATTTTTACATTGTTAGTTCCAAATGGCTTGACTGCAGAGTACTGATTAGTATTAGACTATTATAAAGTATTTTTCATGACATTTTAAATTCTAAAAGAGAAATCAACTTAATCAAAATCAACTTAAGAATGTTAGACTTCAAAAAGAAGAAAAATGTTAGACTTCAAAATATCTTCCTATTTAATCTTTCTATTTAAATATCTTTCTAATAAAAAATTTCTAAAATCTGCTTTTTCATATACATAAAATTGTATCATTATTGTAGAAAATATTCTGTTCCCAAATCTAAGAGAGGCTCTGGCTTCTAAAAAGCAGGAAACAAAAATTACATTCTTGGGAGTAGATCTTGTTTATCAATTAAATATAATAAACTATGGGATCAAATTTTATTTTATTTTATTTTTAAAGATTTGAGACAGAGAGAGAGAGAGAGAGCCTGTGCATGCAAGTGGGGGAAGAGGGGCAGATGGAGAGAGAGAATCTCGGCTGAGCGAGGAGTCTGACGCCAGCTGGACCCCGAGAGATCATGACCTGAGCCAAAATCAAGTCGGACACTTAACTGACTGAGCCACCTAGGCACGCCAGGGATCAAATTTTAGATGATGTGGTTTAACATGTGGGGTATCTATTTGGGGATACGAGGTGAAAATAGTATTTCAAAATCCAATTACCAACATGTCATTTTTTTAATTATTAAGATTAATGCTTAAACTTTTTGACTATCATCACATCACTTATCAGAATGAAAATAATAAAGCTATCACAAAAAGTCATTAACTTGGTGATGAAAAATTAATTTTAGGAAAATGTATGTATTTCTGGCCAAGGACAAATATGTTATGTCAAGGCTTTGTGGAATTGTAGGCATTTAAAAGAAAATGCTGAAGTCAATTTTATACCTGATAACAGATTACAGGTAGAACTCAGGTTTTATATAAGTAACAGATGGTTTGAATGAATAAACTCCAAATCTTTAAAAAAAGAAAGGAATGATTTTATCAGTTGTAACAACAAATCTGAAATAATGATGTCTGATTATCTGCTCTTTGCAGGTTATTGACACAGCAATTATTTCATAAATTTATGTATACAACACACACCAAAAAGCAAAGGTTATGTAGAAATTGGAACATCATAAATATTATAAACCATTTTATTTCTGTTTTCATTTTATAAAATTTTTTATCAGATTATTCTTTTCTAAGAATCATATGAAAATCTATTACATTAAAAGCCATTCAACTGAGGGGCGCCTGGGTGGCTCCGTCAGTTAAGCCTCGGACTCTTGATTTCAGTTCAGGTTATGAACTCAGGGCTGTGAAATCTAGCCCACCTTGGGCTTCGCACTCACTAGGGAGTCTGCTCCATATGCTCTCTCCCTCTGCCCTTCCCCTGGCTTGTTCTCTCTCTCTCTCTCCAAAATAAATAAATCTTAAAAGGCATTCAACTGAATGCAAGTTAAAAAGAAAGTAAAAATCAGGTACTATTTTAAGCTTTCAGAATTTATTATAAGCAATTCTAATAATCATATCAAATTGAAATGTAATTCCATTGATTTGCTTTTAGTGATCAAGAGAAAATCCTAAAATATTTTCATTCTAACTTTAATATACTATGAATTTTAACTAATAGGGGGTACTATTGTTAAATAAATTTCAGGTAATATGGGAATTACTGAAAAATGTTTTCTAGAATTTTTAATGTAAAAATATATTAAGAGTAATTGGTAAAATATTTGTTGATTAATCATTTCCAATGTTATGCATATTCAACATTGAGAATAGGGGCACCTGGGTGGCTCAGTCGGTTAAGCGTCTGCCTTTGGCTCAGGTCATGATCCCAGGGTCCTGGGATCGAGCCTTGCATTGGGCTCTTTGCTCCATGGGGAACCTACTTCTCCCTCTCCCTCTGCCTGTGCTCTCTCTGTCTCTCTGTCTCTCTCTCTGTGTCAAATAAACAAATAAAATATTTTAAAAAAAATAAACATTGAGAAAAATATGTAAACACCCAAACTATTCAGGTGTTTAAAAAATATTATTTAGTATCTCTTACATAAGAGGCACCAAATATTCTATTGACAAAATACAAATAAATATATAGGTATAAATTGGGCAGAGACTCATGAGGGATAAAACCCCCTGAGGGCTATAAGAAAGGCCTGCAATAAATTAGGCAATCAGAGGTTATTTGAAGGAATAATATGTAAGCTGAAATCTGGAGTTTAAGAAGTCAAAGAGGTGGTGGAATCAAGGCAAGAATGTTCCAATAAAGGAAGCAGGAAATAGGTCTGAATGTTACAAGAGCCAAGATATCTATCATGAAATATTAGGTGTGGGGTAGAGTATGAGATGAAATCTAGACAAGCAGGCAGTGGTTCTTGAAAGTAAGTGTGAACATAAGAATCATTTGAGTTGCCTGTGGAAAATGTAATATTGTGATTATTCCTAAAGATAGAATTATGGGGATTGCATTGAATGTGTAGATTGCTCTAGGTAGCATTGACATCTTCACAATATTTGTTCTTCCAATCCATGAGCATGGGACGTTTTTCCATTTCTTTGTGTCTTCCTCAATTTCTTTCATGAGTATTTTATAGTTTTCTGAGTACAGATCCTTTGCCTCTTTGGTTAGATTTATTCCTAGGTATCTTATGTTTTTGGGTGCAATTGTAAATGGGATCAACACCTTAATTTCTCTTTCTTCTGTCTTGTTGTTGGTGTATAGGAAGGCCACTGACTTCTGTGCATTGATTTTCTATCCTGCCACTTTACTGAATTCCTGTATGAGTTCCAGCAGTTTTGGGTGTGGAGTCTTTGGGGTTTTCCACATAAAGTATCATATCATCTGCAAAGAGTGAGAGTTTATAGCAGCAATGTCCACAATAGCCAAACTGTGGAAAGAGCCAAGATGTCCATCGACAGATGAATGGATAAAGAAGATGTGGTATATATATATATGATGGAATATTATGCAGCCACCAAAAGGAATGAGATCTTGCCATTTGCAACGACGTGGATGGAACTGGAGGGTATTTTGCTGAGCGAAATAAGTCAAACAGAGAAAGACATGTATCATATGACCTCACTGATATGAGGAATTCTTAAGCTCAGGAAACAAACTGAGGGTTGCTGGAGTGGGGGGTGGGGTGGGAGGGATGGGGTGACTGGGTGATAGACACTGGGGAGGGTATGTGCTCTGGTAAGTGCTGTGAATTGTGCAAGACTGTTGAATCTCAGATCTGTACCTATGAAACAAATAATGCAATATATGTTAAGAAAAAAAAAAGATAGCAGGAGGGGAAGAATGAAGGGGGGGAAATCGGAGGGGGAGACAAACCATGAGAGGCGATGGACTCTGAAAAACAAACTGAGGGTTCTAGAGGGGAGGGGGGTGGGAGGATGGGTTAGCCTGGTGATGGGTATTAAAGAGGGCACGTTCTGCATGGAGCACTGGGTGTTATGCAAAAACAATGAATCATGGAACACTACATCTAAAACTAATGATGTAATGTATGGGGATTAACATAACAATAAAAAATTTAATAAAAAGAATTATGGGGTCATTTCTAAACATTTTCTTCTACTCAATGTTATTGTTGCTTAATACTATCGAAAGAACATCAAAGATTCTAATCAATACAATAACTAGAATGTAAGTTTATGAATCCAGAGCCATGCCATTTTGTTCATCAGCCTGGACCTGACACATGCTATCTAAGTGATCTATAAGCACCGTTGGAGGAAGGAAAAAGTACACAATGGTAATCTCCAAGAAACAGTCTTTCTAGATTTCAATTACAACAATGAGACACAAAGCAAAATTAAGAAAGCATCCTAGAAGAGCCAGTTATTTAGCTTACCATACCCAACACTGGTAGGATTTCTCAGATTTACTCTTAACTCATTGCTCTTGGCATAGCTCCACTGCATTTTGTGGCAGGTGAATGCAGTGATGTAGAGAGAAGACTTCCAGTAAAATAAAAACAGTTGAGTCCCAATTCTCTTTATCTTGAAAGCCTCCATTTTTCATTTATAAAATATAAAAAATATTTCCTAACAGCCTAGTCTTATAAGGCAGAAATTATATATATATATTTTTTTAAAGATTTTATTTATTTATTTGACAGAGAGAGACACAGCAAGAGAGGGAACATAAGCAGGGGGAGTGGGAGAGGGAGAAGCAGGCTTCCCGCTGAGCAGGGAGCCCGATGCGGGGCTCGATCCCAGGACCCTGGGATCATGACCTGAGCCGAAGGCAGACGCTTAACGACTGAGCCACCCAGGCGCCCCAAGGCAGAAATTATTTAGGGGAAATATTTATTCCAAACTCAAATATTTCATGTGATAATTTTTTTTTCTAAAGAAAGAAACAGAGTGCCTGGGTGGCTCAGTTGGTTGAGCATCTGTCCTCTGCTCAGGTCATTATCTCGGGGTCCTGGGATCAGGCCCTGCATCAGGCTTCCTGCTCAGCAGGGACTCTCCCTCTGCCCCTCCCCATTGCTCATTCTCTCTCTCTCTCAAATAAACAAAATCTTTAAAAAAGAAAAAAAAGAAAAAACTTAACAGCCTAATCAAATAATGACATTAAAATAGTATATTAATTTTTTATATTTTATCAAGATGACAATAATTTGGTAAATGGACACTGTCAACTGAGAAAACCCCCAACAGAATGTACTATGGGGCATTCTGCAGGCTAGTGAGAAGTCACCTAAAACCATCTAGATATTCCAATAATATATTCGCAAATATTCAGAATTTTCATTTCAGACAAGTCAGCCATAAAATCACATTACAAACTGTGATTTTGGAAGTAAGAGGTAAAAGGCAGGAAGCTTGCTATTTCCTAGCAATATGAGATTATTACTCTTTTACTGAGGGTAATACATTTTTCTGATACATTTTTATATATTACAATAATCCTGTAAGTGTGTACTTCCTGCTGTGAGGAAACTGGGGTCCTTAAGAGTAGAGGTAATTCTCAAGGTAGGCAAAGAGTCCAAGCTATGGTTCACCTAAAGTTCCTCTCTGATTCCAATCCTGAGCTCATTATACTCAAACCATGCTAACAGATAGCTACTAACATATGTATATCCCTTTGCAGTAGCACCCACCACATTTTGAATCCATTGTACTACATTACCACAAAAGTATGTTTTCTTTTGATATATTTTGGGATTTTGAGGCTTGTTTCATCTTTCTCTACCAGCAGATTAATTCAAAAGAAAAGCATTCTGTAGACTCACATTAAAAAGTCTGGCAACTCAAACCTAATGCAGTGTGCATATTACTGATGTCATCACACCCCAGGGTCCTTTAACATTCTTTCTCTAAGTCTTAAAATCACAAATAAGAATTGGATTAAACTCTCTCCAAAATTAAAATCTACTTCTACCTGTCCACAGTTAAATACAGCTCAGTGATAGCTCACACCGTCTTTTACCAAGAGTCAAGAGAACAATAAATGATTTTTAGTAATGGGCAATGTCACATGTATTTTTGTTACTTTAATTTCATTTTAAATCTTTGGAGAATTTCTAAAAGTAAAGAACCTTAGAACTAATTTGAAATAAAATGTGTACCAAAGTTAAATAAAAAAAGAGGGAACCACATGAAAAAGAAATAATCTAGATACAGACACTACACCCTTAAAAAAATTAACTCAAAATGGATTACAAACCAGATGTAAAACACAAAACTGTAAAACTTCACAGAAAACATATAGCACAGGAGAAAATTTAGATGGCCATGGATTTGGTGATGGCTTTTTAGATACATAGCCAAAGACAGGATTCATGAAGGAAATAATTGATAAACTAGACCATTAAAATTCAAAATTTCTGTTCTGTGGAAAACAATGTCAAGAGAATGGGAAGACAAGCCTAAGACAGAAAGAAAATATTTGAAAAAAACATATCTGATAAAGGATTGTTATCCAAAATACACAAAGAATTCTTTAAATTCAACAGTAGAAAACAACCTATTTGAAAATGGGCCCAAGATCTATAGATAACAGACATCTTACCAAGAAGATACACAGATGCGAAATAATATATGAAAAGATGCTTCACATCATACATCATCAGGAAAATGCAAATTAAAAAAATGGAATAACACTACACACCTATTAGAATGGTGAAAATCCAGAACACTGACAACATCAAATGCTGGTAAGAGTGTGGAGCCACTGGAACTCTCCTGCATTGCTGGTGGGAATGCAAGAGAATATGGCCACTTTGAAAGAGAGTTTGGCAGTTTCTTACAAAACTAAACATATTTTTATCATACTATCTAGTGATCATACTCCTAGGTATTTGCCCAAAGGAGTTGAAAACTACATCCACACAGAAATCTGCACCAAAAAAAATAAATAAATAAAAAACAAAATAAAAATAAACCCCAAAACCCGCACTAGGATGTTTCTTGCAGCCTTATTTATAACTGCTAAAACTTGAAGCAACCAAGGTGCCCTTCAGTAGATGAAGGGATAAATTGAAGGATGTCCAGACAATGGAATATAATGAAGCCCAAAAAAGAAATGAGCTATCAAGCCATAAAAAGACATGCAGGAGTCTTAAATGTATATTACTAAAAGCCAATTTGAAAAGGCTTCATACTGTAGGATCCCAACTATATGGCATTCCGGAAAAAGAAAAATTATAGAGACACTGAAAGATACTAGTGTTTTGTAGAAGTTGCAGGGGGTAAAAGGAGAGGCTGAAGACAGGGAAGAATAAGCAGATGGAGCACAGAGGATTTTTAGGGCAGTGAAAATATTGTATATGATACATAATGATGGATACATTATATATATGTCCACATCTATATAACATCAATACTGAACCTTAATGTAAACTACGGACTTTGGGTGATAATGCAGTGTCAAGGCAGTTCATCAGTTGTTACAATGTACCACTCTGTCAGAGATTTGATAATGGGGGAGGCTGTGCATATGTGGAGTAGGAGGTATAAATCTCTATACTTCCATTCAACTTTGTGGTGACTCTAAAACTTCTTCAAAAAATAAAGCTGAATAAAAATATTTTCTAAAAAGAGACATTTTCATATTTTGGATATTCACCCTTTATCAGATATATGTTTTACAAATATTTCTTACTAATCTTTGGCTTGTGTTTTAATTAACTTAATAGTGTCTTTATAGCAAAAGTTGTGTTTTAATAAAGTACAAATTAACTTTTTTTTTTTTTTTCAAAAAAAAAAAGGAAAGTCAGAGAAAAAGGAACCCTCATGTACTATTGGTGGGAATGCAAACTGGTGAAAACACTGTGGAAAATAGTAAGGAGACTCCTCAAGAAATTAAAAATAGAATTACCATATCACCCAGTAATTCCACTACCGGTATTTAACCAAAGGAAATGAAAATACTAATTTGAAAAGATATATGCATCCCTATGTTTATTGGAGCATTATTTGTAATAGCCAAGATATAAAAGCAACCCAGGTGTCCATCAATAGATGAATGGATAAAGATGTGGTGTGTGTACACACACACACACAATGGAATATTACTCAGCCATAAAAATGAATGAGATCTTGACATTTGCAATAACATGGATGGAGCTAGAAGGTATCATGCTAAGTAAAATAAGTTAGCCAAAGAAAGACGAATGTCATATGATTTCACTCATATGTGGAGTTTAAGAAACAGAACAAATGAAATAACAAAGGAAAAAGAGACAAAAAAAAAATACACTCTTTATAATATAGAGAACAAACTGGTGGTTGCCTGAGGGGAGGTTGGTGGGATATGGGTGAAACAGATAAAGGGGATTAAGAGTACACTTACTGTGATGAGCACTGAGTAATGTATAGAATTGTTGAATCATTATATTGTACAACTGACACTAATAAAACAATATATGTTAATTATACTTCAAGAAAAAGGGGGCAAAAATACATATTTCTGATTGAACATGAATCAAAAGCAATGCAAGGAAATCACAAAAGAACAATGCATCTATGTATAAATAAGTCAATATATGTTAGAATGACAAGGAAAATACATTTATAAAGACTTTACTTATACTCTGGCAGAGAAAACTTACAGATTTCAGAGTAAAAACTCTAAATGGGTATTTTGGATCCTTGATTTCCCAAAGCCGGGGAGTCTAAAAAATTCTTACTGGTGTTACAGAATTTCACACACAAATATTTTCTCCATTTCAATGCAGAATCACTGAAAAATGATGTAGATATGTAATAATCATCTACGAATATCCTAGTAACTGTTAAGATTTAAAAATGTGAATAGACACACTGTTATGTTAAACATAGAAAATTGTTTTATGAGAATGTCCTAGAAGAGCCAGAGAAAAGCCATAACCTAAAAACAAAACAGTGAAAAGATGCCTTTCTGCACCTCTCCTGCCAAGCTTTGCTCTGCTGCAGTGGATTTCTTATAAACTTGATCAAGCATGAACTTTCCACAAGCAGTACTTCCAGAACTTGAGAAGTGAAACACAATAGAGGCTTTAAAATGTGGATCTTGTTCCAATAAGAATAGGAATCAGAGGTTTATATAAGGTGTCTAATGGAACTTAATTTTGCCATGGGTTGACTACATCCTCACATGTGCTCTATTACTAAGAAAAGCTAGGTAAACACACAATCCTTAGCAAGATCTGCATTAGGAAAATGAATACATTATAAGAAAGATGAAATTAAGCAACCTATGAAAGGTAGACTTTATTTTCAAAATATCTCCTAAAAGTAAATTTAGACAAACAGGGGCACCTGGGTGGCTCAGTCAGTTAAGCATCCAACTCTTGGTTTCGGCTCAGGTCATGACCTCAGGGTTATGAGATTGAACCCTCCATTGGGCTCCATGCTGAGCGTGGAGCCTGTTTGAGATTTTCTCTCTCCCTCCTCTCTGCCCCTCCATCCCTGCTCATGCTCTCTCTCTCTCTCTCTCAAAAAAAAAAAAAAAAAAAAAGTTGCCAACAGGTCTTCTCAGAGATTTTGATAGTCCTCAGTATCATTTTACCTAGAAGGTATATTGACTAATTGCATGTACTCTGATAGTTCAGATAAAATAGAAAGTGAACTTTAATTATTAACACTGAGCTGTGAAGGAGAAAAAAGTGTATATATAATTTAGAGGAGAAAATAGTAGAAAAGGACAAGGATGTAAAAATGAAATAGTGTCAGGTATTTAATGAGCATCCCCTAAATTACCACTTACATCAAGAATGGCTTGGTATAACATGTTCATGTTTTAAATACGCTTGCTGCTTTTTAATATCTGATTTGGGGGTGAATTTGACAAAAGAAATACATTGATGAATTCTTTAAAAAAAACATAGTGAAGAATAAAAATTAGTTTGTCTTATTGATTAAGCCAGAATTACACCATCTTTTTTTCACATTAAAATTAGAGTGTTCATTTAAAAGATTAATATTATAATGAGGCAAGTTCATTCCTTCCATTCATCTTTAGTCTGAAGCCAGAACTTTTTACTGAATCCTCCATTCATTATTGGCATGCAGTGACAAATCTGTTGGCAGATCAACTGTCCATATGTGTGTGGCTCTGATTCTGGTCTCTTATTCTAGTTCTTTGGTCTACCAATCATTGCACAAACACTGCTCTATGTATTATATATTATATACAAATATTATGTATATAAATATAAATTTTTGCTGGTATATGCATATTTAATTGATTTTATACCCAGCAGTATCTTTAAACTCTCATGAATTATGTTTTGTAGACTACTTTGTATTTTCTAAATAGATAATTATATCATCTGTGATAATTAATTACAATTTTGTATCTTTCCAATTCTTATAATTTTATTTTTCTTCTTTTGTTGAACTGTCTGGCATCTGGAGTAG
Organism: Neomonachus schauinslandi; assembly: GCF_002201575.2. Taxonomy (NCBI): domain Eukaryota; kingdom Metazoa; phylum Chordata; class Mammalia; order Carnivora; family Phocidae; genus Neomonachus; species Neomonachus schauinslandi. Next base: position 8,710,027 of record NC_058416.1, read on the forward strand.
AATCTTAAATTAAGAAAGTGATAGCAGGGGTATGCCTGGGTGGCTCAGTGGGTTAAGCATCTGACTCTTCATTTTGGCTCAGGTCATGATCTCAGGGTTGTGAGACTGAGCCCTGCATTTGGCTCCATGGTAGGCATGGAGCCTAAGATTCTTTCTCTCTCCCAACCCCTCTGCCCCTCCCCACCCCAGGCCCCCAGAGTGTTTGCGCTCCCTCCCTTTCTCCCTTAAAAAAAAAAAGTGATACTCCATCATTAAAAAAAATATTTGCTCTAAAATTTTGCTACTCCACCAAGTTGTAAAAGTCCACTTTGATTCCTAGTGTGCTAAAATGTTTTTCCATAAAATCATGAAATAAGTTGTAGCAACTGTTTTTATGTGACCTTTAAGATAACCACACAATTTTTTCTTTTAGTATGTTTAATGTGCTGATTTATATAACAGATGATCTAATGTTATAACATCCTTCCATTCCTGTAACAAATCAACTGTTTTTATTCACTATGAGATTAAGACTACTTCTATTTGGTTAATATTTTTGCCACTATATTTGTGTGTGAGAATGACTATGATTTTCCTTTCTTATATTATCCTTGTCTAGATGCAACATTAGCATTACACAAACACAGCGGAAAATGTTGGAAAGTTTTTCCTCTTTTTCTCCCCTGGAATATGTTCTATAAAATTGGAATTATTTACTTTGAATGGTAGAACTTAACCATAAGCATTCTGATACTGGAGTTTTATTGTAGGAAGAGTTTTAATTTATTAATTTTTAATTGACTTTATATAATGTTATAAATCCATTCAGGCTTTCTATTTCTACAAGAGTCATACTGGGTAAAGCTGTTTTTTTCTGGTCAATAATTTATTTCTTGTAAGATTTTATTTTTATTAGCATCATGCCTTCATAGTGTTTCCCTATCTTTGTGAATCTCTGCTCTCTATCTAAAGCTGTGTCCCTTTTTTATTACTAGATTTTTCTAATTATAGCTCTTGATTAATTTTACTTAAATTTCATTTTAGTTTCTTTTTCTTTTTTTTTGAAGAACCAACTTCTGGCTTTGTTGACTATTTCTATTACACTTTCTAAATATATTATTAATTCCTAATACCATCTTCCCTTCTTTCTATACCCATTTTTATTTTTTCTGCTAGAAATTAGTTGTTAATTTTTTTGGTCATTGTTATTTTGTTACTCTAGGTACTCCAAGAAGCAGCTGTACAATGGGATTAAAAAAGCAATGACTTTATTAGGAGGAATGAGTCTGAGAGAAAATGAGAGGGAGTCCGGAGAGGCGGGGGTAGCTGGACTGCAATCAGTACTGACTTAGATTTGGGTGGGGAGAGAGGGAAGAAGAGAAGGTTTAGATGAAACCATCTTAGATGTCAGCGTGGTCCAAGGAGAGTTAGGGGAGGCCATGGAGGAGCTCTTAAGTCAAAGTCAATAGTAAGGAGGTCACCTGTCCCAGAAATAAGGAGGCTGCCCTCTGCTGGGAGTAGCCTGTGGGAAGCGTGATCTTACTGCCTGGATTTCAGAGCACAGCAGCTGGAGTTCTGGGTTAATTACACTCCCTGTAATTGAGATCTGAGAGTCACCATCCCATGGTAGACATAACTGTTTCCTAATATAGTGCTTAATGTTATAAATATCCCTGAATCTTGCCGCATCCCTCAAGATTTCAGGGCTTTTATCTTTCAGTGTTATATTCCGTTAAATATCTTTCTTTGGCCTATGAGTTATTTAGATGTCTATTTTCCAATATCCAAATAAACAAGTTTCTTAAAGTTATTTTCTGTAATCAGTGCTATAATAAATGACCACCCATGGTCAAAAATAGTGTCTTTTGGGAATCACACAGTTTAGAACATGACCACAGACTAAATCCCTATCTCTCCATGCAGCCTCCAAAAATCAACAGTGAGAAAAAATAAAATCAGTCATTCTGCAAATATAATTTAGAGACTTAGTTTAATAGAAACCTTGATGCACATGTAAGAGTTAAAATATATATCCAAGAGCAGCAGAGTCCTCTCTGGAGGCGATGCAGGAGCAGAGTCAGAGGGGAATTATGCATAAGAGGGAACACCAGCTAGGGTGACTCCCTGCAGGGGAAGTCACATCACCCTCCACAGGGAGATACCGAGAGCAAATCTCAGACCTGGAGGACCAGAATACTAGCTACTGTAAGAAATGTAAGAAAGGAGCTTAGAAAGTACAAGAGATAATAGGATTCACTCCTGAGGTGGGACCACTTATGGGGGAACTATACCCTTCAAAGTGAGGGTGTCATTTGGATATTTCTAGGTAATGAAAAATTGGAAAGCAAGAAGTTGCTATTAAGGCTCCTAACAAAGAATCAGAATACAATTTAATCTGTATTTTCTACCTAAAAGCTCTAATTAAAAACACAAAAAACCCCAGTCCTTTCAGTAGATCAACCAAAGGGAGCACTCTAGAACTAAGAAATTAAGTACACAACCCATATTCTTCATTATTGCACCTTTTCCCATAAAACCACCTATCGTTATTTATTCTTGCTTGTCTAGGAAAATCCTACCCACTTTATCACAAACAGAAAAAGGAATGCAGTATCTATACAAAACTACTAAAAGTAGAAAATAAGAATAAAATCTTTCAACTGCTAAAAAACAAATAATCCAATTATAAAATGGGCAGAAGACGTAAACAGACATTTCTTCAAAGAAAACATCCAGATGGCCACCAGACACATGAAAAGATGCTCAACATCACTCATCATCAGGGAAATGCAAGTCAAAACCAAAATGAGATCTCATCTCACACCTGTCGAATGGCTAAAAACAAAAACAAAAACAAAAAAAACCTCACAAGAAACAAGTGTTGGTGAGGATGTGGGAAAAGAAGGAACCCTCATGCACTGTTGGTGGGAATACAAACTGGTGCAGCCACTCTGGAAAACAGTATGGAGGTTCCTCAAAAAATTTAAAATAGAACTACCCTATGATCCAGTAATTGCACTACTAGGTATCTACCCAAAGAATATGAAAACAGTAAATCAAAAGGATATATCCACCCCTATGTTTACTACAGCATTATTTATGATAGCCAAACTACGGAAGCAGTCCAGTGTCAATCAATAGATGAATAAAGAAGTGGTGGTATATACACACAATGGAATATTATTCAGCCATAAAAAAGAACAAAATCTTGCCATTTGCAACAATATGGATAGAAAAAAAAAACTTTCAACTGCTGAAAAATACTCCTTATAAAACCACCACCATGACAATGAAAAACTGTAATAATACCACACTCCAACATGAATTATATTAAAGCAAAAAGAGAAAAAAAATGTAAACCATAATATCGGATACATGTGAACTAACAAACTGTGTATCATATTGATTATATAACCCAGAATATAGTCTTTCAAGTGATTTTGAACACAAAACTCTCATTCAATATCCAGTGGGATATATTCTCAGAACAGTAATGACTGCATGAAAATCTTAAACACCATTCAAGAGGATTATTATGGGTCATAATATTGATGTTGTGAGTTTGTAACAATTTTATGTATGTTGTAAGACAATGCAAATAGCTTTATATATTAACATTATTAGAAAAGAAACAAAATTTTAAAAAGAAAAGAGATAACAAATAAGAAATTAAGAAAATGAGACACATTGGAAACTAGTTTGGTAGTTTTCTAAATAATTAGGTTTATACCTACACTATGAACCTGCAATTCCACTCCTAGTGAAATAAATTCCACTTCCAAGATTAATAAAAACATGACCACAAAACATAAATAAATCAAAATATATTAAAAGTTGTTTCTTTATAGTCAAAATCTGGGGGAAAAAAAGTGTTCAGCAACAGGAGAGTGTATAAACAATTTTCAGTCTACTCATACAATGGGTATTATTACTAAATAAAAAGGAACAAACTATTGATATATGAAACACCACGTATGAAACAGAATATGATATGATGAGCAAAAGGTGGCTGGTGCAATCAAGTATTTATGGAATGTTTCCATTTATATGAAGTTCTAGATGGGCAAAACTTATGGTACCTCTAAGGTGGAAAATTGACTGGGAAGGGGCATTAGTAAACTTGAAAACTTCTCAGGGTGACAGAAATATTCCATATCTTGCAAAGAGTGTGCTTTATACAGATGCTTGCATATTTCATGATGCATTGATTAGTATCACTCAATATCTGTTCTTTAAATTGTATGTAAATTTTACCTTGGCAGGAAAGGTCAGCAATAAATACTTAATGCTAAATTTAAATGAAAAATTTGAAATATGAATGTGAACACAGTTTTCTATCTCTGTCTACTGAAAGGACGTCGGAGCAATTATACTGCAAGGGAAATGAACATGTTTAGCACCCAGTCTTTCCAGTAAGATAAACCATGGCTCTTTGAGAAATCCCTGACTCCAGTCCTAGAGCTAGGGAAGTACAAGATGAACCCAGAACATAATTGTGTCTGAAAACAGTTAATGACTCAGTGATTAATGGAAAAATGTCATAAGGACACCAGCTTAAAAGGACTCCTAGGGGCTAAATCTGGGACAATTTGAACATCAAAAATGAAAACAATATTAATGTATAACAAGTTGAATAAAAATAAATTCATAAGTCATTAATATAAACCAAAGAGAGAAAAAGAGTAAATATTTTTAAAACTTTTTTCTTTTCTGTGGAAGAATGCCAGCTAGTAACTGTAGAGAGATAGCAGAATTAGAACTTTTGCAACTATGAATTAAAATAATTATAACCAGTTCAGATAAAGATCATCAATGGGTGCCAAAATCATTAAAGATATTTAGAGAACAGGGTATTTTTAGGATATCAGAGACTTTTCTGAAAGATCATTTACTAATTTCAAAATGAGTATTATACTGGAGAAAGCTGGAAGTCCACACCCTAATCAAGCAATCATGTTCAGCATCACTAATAGTAGAACAACATGGCACCATGTTTCTCTTTATGTGAATCATAAGAAATATATGTATAAAGTATGTGTTATTCTTGCTAAAGAATGTTTAACCTGACTGTAAACTAGCCTGTAAATCAGTGGTTCTCAACCAGGGTGGTTTTACCCAAAGGTGACATTTAGCAAAATCTGAAGACATTTTTGGTTGCTATGTGTTAAGAGGTGCTTCTTGCCAGGCATTTGGTGGGTAGAGGCCAGGAATCCTGCTAAATGTCCTCCAACACAAAGGACAACACCCCACAGCATATCAGTAGTGCTGAGGTTGACAAAATCCTGCTCTCTACCTACCTTCCTCTTCACAAGTAATACAGGACATAGAAGAATAACAAATACCATTAGCAAACACAAACTCCAGAATGTGGTATATTCTGCCATAGGAATACTCTGATTTTTTAAAATAGTCATGTATGAGGAAATAATGGGAGAAGTAGTTCTAGAATAAAAAAATGACTAAATAAGATAACCCCTTGTGCATTAATTAAACTCAACTGTATTAAGCAGATAGAAAAGACATCCTTGGAGAAATAGAGGGAATTTAAATATGAAGCAGATACTTTTACATTATAGTTAATAATTTCTTAGGATTGATAATTGTGGTCTTGTAGGAAAACACCCTTATTCTAGGATGATACATGCTAAAGAATTTGAGAGAAGTATTACGACGAATACAACTTCTATTCAAATAGTATACAAATGACAGAGATTAATCTTAAAAGATAAAAGATAATATTCAATTTAAAAATTAACAGAATCAAGTATATGATAATATCATTTATAAAAGTTTAAAGTGTATATTTTTCAAGAACATATAAAAATAATAGGTACCTATTGCAATAATTGCCTATGGAGGAAATGGATGTGGGAGGGGGATATACAGATAATAAAAAAATGAATGAATGAATGAATGAATACAAAAATGAGAGGGACTTTGCAGAGACCCAGGGTGACGATGTGCCATGAACTGAGGCATATTGCATAAAAAATTCTCTGCCTCTAAGTACAAAAATAAATCCAAACATCAAAATATAAATATTAGTGTATGCATGGGTCCCAAAACATAATTTAAAGAGATACCTATATTTTTAAGAAAGGAAACTAATAGGGGCGCCTGGGTGGCTCAGTTGGTTAAGCGACTGCCTTCGGCTCAGGTCATGATCCTGGAGTCCCTGGATTGAGTCCCGCATCGGGCTCCCTGAGTCCCGCATCGGGCTCCCTGAGTCCCGCATCGGGCTCCCTGCTCGGCGGGGAGCCTGCTTCTCCCTCTGACCCTCCCCCCTCTCATGTGCTCTCTCTCTCTCTCTCATTCTCTCTGTCTCAAATAAATAAATAAAATCTTTAAAAAAAAAAAGAAAGGAAACTAATAAATATGGTTGATTCTGGTGAAGAAATTGAACGGTAGAGAGGATGAAAATATATCTATTTTCTTGACAGACTCAAGACGGTTGTACTAATGGTGGCCCTGAAACACAGACCTTCTGGATTGATTCTGGTACTTGAAGGCTTACTAGCAGGATGGCTGCAAGGACTCCATCTGGTGGCAGTAAGGATACAAACTGTGAATCTCACCTGTGGATGTGGTTAAAGTTGAGGGGAAGCATGGAGTTGAAGGGGAATCACTGTATGTAGTTGCTTAAGAGTTAAATGAGATAGAGGCAATGGTAATTATATGGATTTTGAACTTGGCTAGATTTTATTAAAAGACTTGGAATCCATAAAGAAAATAACTGACAGGCTCAGGTCAGCCAATTTTCAAATCAGGGAATGTTATTAAAGTCAGAATTTGTCCCTGACAGTGTTTAAAGAAGCTCTTATCTCCTGAATCCAGCGGGCAGACTGAGTGTCTCCAGGCTCAGGAATTAATCTTACATGGAAGAGCTGCACAGGAGACAAAACACTTAGTCTTGACAGTTCTGTGCTAAATCAGGGCCCTAAGAGGGAAGCAGTGGGAACTTGGAACCTGAAAAGAGCTTATTTGAGTGGATGCACTTGAATACCTTGAAGCAATATCCCATCCCAGTGGGATTGCCGAAACGAGTGCCTCAAAGACTACATAGATACATTCAACCTGCAGGGCCCTCAGAAACAGCAAATGAATGATGGGTGATGATAGACAACTAAAGGTAATCAAGTGGTAACTCAGTCTCACATTCTCTTTCTGGATGTCGTAATTTTGCTGGACCTCAAGTGACCTTGGTGTTCTCCAGAACATGTCATTGGTCCATTATATTGAAAATATCATGCTAATTACATCTGATAGACAAGAAGTGGGAAGTATTCTGGGTGCCCTAGTAACTCATAGGCATGTCAGAGAGTAGGAAGTTCATCCACATAGATTAAGGGCCCTACCACTCCAATAAAATGTTTAGGGTCCTAGTTTTCTGGAGCATGCATAATCATCACATCTAAAGTAAGGGACAAGTTATAGCATTAAGAAAGAGGCAGAATGGTTGGCCTTGGAGCCTGGAGATATTGCATGTGGAAATAAGGTTATGACCCATTTATGGGGTGACTTAAAGCATGGCATTTTTGAATGGGACCTAGCGCAAGAGAGGGAGCAGCAGTTCCAAGATGTTGTGCAGGCTTCCCTGCCATTCATTCCACTTGGCCCAGCAAATCCAATAGTATTAAAGTATGTCATAGATAAGAATGTATTATGGAGACTTTGGCAGACCCCCATAGGGTTCTCAAATAAGGCAATGCAATCTCCGTAAGTGGACTACTTTTTATTTGAAAACTAGTTCCTCATATGCTAAAACCAGTTCCTAGTAGAGAATTAGTCCTGACCGTGGGACAGTAAGTGATTATGCATCTCGAGCTGCCCATCATGGTCTGGGTATTATCACATCCATTAAGCTATAAAATCGGGCAGCCTTAAGAGCAATTCTTCCTATAATGAAAATAATATATTGAGGATCAGGCCCAACAGGTGCAGAGGACAACAGTAATTTGCACAGACAGATGGACCTAACTCTCAAGTTACCTGCCTATATTACATGGATCTCTCTCTCAGCTCACACTTACGACTTCATGGGCAGTATCTTTCAGTAAACTAATGTAGAAGGATAAGAAATCAGGTCTGATCCATGAGTAGGTCTTCTTAATAGGTTAGCATGAGATAAAAATGGAAGGTACTTTACTACCTACCTACTTGGCAGTGGCTCTGAAGGAGAAGTACACTTGTCATCGATGTTGAATGAGGGGACAAGTGACCAAAGGTAAGGATAAACACAGCTGACTGGAAAGTGGTAAATCACGTGGCTTCTTGGATAGGGGCCTCGACACAAAGCAAAACTGAAAAACTAAAGACAAAGAGGTCTGTGCAAGAGGAACAGGGATGGACATATGGATGTGGACATAAAAAGTGTGATTTTTTTTTTTTTTGACTCCCATATCCTATCTGCCAGATTTTTTTTTTTTAACCACAGAAAAGGCATTTTAGCAACCAGATGGCAAGGTTGTTGGCATCTAGTCAACATCAGTCATTCTCAGTCCTCCACCAGCCTGGTGCTTGAATAATGGGTGATAAATGGAGTTGTAATATCAGGGCTCAAGGTTATTCCTGGGTCCAATGGAATGGACTTCCTCTTAGCGGGTGATCTAGCTGTTCCCTGACTGAATGTGTGATCTGTGAGCCTCAAAGAACAGCCACTTGGTGACAATATACCGGACACTTTCTGTAAGGGGCAATGTATAGTTCTCACCTGAACTGAAAAGTACTTTGTCTTTTCTCTTGTCTCTGCCAGCACTGTGATCTAAAGACTTACATAGAAAGTGGTTTACCAACATAGATTCCTGTCGTTTCTGAAACATCATCTAAAAGGTTGGGTACATTTAACAGCAAAGGAGATAAAAAATGGGTATATTACCAAGCAATGTACCAGGGATCCAAATACCAATCACAAGTCTACAGCAAGCCTGAAAAGGTGAGAATGGTTTGTTAAATGGCATCTATGATTTCCAACTTGAGGGAGATACTCTTTAAGGCAGGACATGGTCACCTATTTGTGGCATATACAGTAGACTAATGGCCAATGTATGAGGCTGTGTCCCAGTACACTGAATATGTACATCCAGAAACAAACGCATGAAAGTAGGAATGGTTTTTCTCACCTTTATACCTAGTGTCCCCCCTTATTCTCAATGTTTGCAGAATTTTATTTAAACTCTGGCAGGGATAGATAAAACATCTATGTAAAACATGCTTTTCCACTGTGCACTATAAATATATTATGATTTTGAGATTTTTTCAATGTTTTTAGTCACTTGGTAAGGTTAAAAGTTTAAGAGTCCTGACAAAATATTGTTTTGAGTTTTGATAGCAACATTAGAGGTGTACATAAGTGTAGCTTTATATCCGTAGTTTAAATTTTCTGTTTTAGAAGAGGAAAAAATATTTCTCAAGTGTGAGTTGGTTAAAAAAATCAATTACTCAAATATGTCAGTGAGCTAAAGTCCAACACGAACATTTGTCCAAATTCAAAAACAAATGTCAATGCCTATGGATTGATTACGTGAGAATCTTCAACTCACCTGAACTTTTTACTGAAAAATTCTTAGACATTTATGGTAGAGGAAAGATTTTCCCAACAGATTTGATAAAGGTCAAAGTATAGACTTGACTATTATTTGAAATTTAAGTTTCCAATAATTATTTATGACCAGAATTCAAAATCAATTGTAAGGAAAATTTTAAATGGCTCTCATCTAGAATGAGGCAAATTTCTTTTGAGTTTCTTAATGTACTTGTTTTTTTATCTCAGCTCCCTCCAAACCCTTCCACATATCCTGGCCTCCACTAAAGTTTATCCATTAATCCAAGTTAAGTAGAAACCATTGTCATTCACAACTCCTTAAATTTGATACTTTGACTACCCCTGAAGAGGGAGGGAAGGAGGTCCTTCCTTGTCTATTTTATTTTGTGGAGGTGAGGATATGACACAGAAGAAGAGAAAATGTAGAACAAGAACAGAAATTTTTAAAGACCCAGACGCTAAAAAAAAAAAAAAAAAAGAAACAAAACAGTGGTCAGGATTGATCTCCTTTCAAAAGTCTGTGATGGTCTAATGAATAATATTTCCCATTTTATTTCTCTGTGCTACAGGACATGAATTTCCAGTCTTTGACTAATAATAATTGTCTTGTTTGTTTACATTCTTACCCAAATGGCTCAGATCCAAATTTTCTAAAGTGCAGCAATGCAAAGCCTGCTTTTGTATTGCACATAATCACTCTCTTTTTAAGGATGCTTGATGATTTTTTAAGATTGGTGGAATCATAATCATGGTTAAAATATATTTTTAATATATTATAAAATCAAGTGTTCCTATAATCACATATTGTATCATTATTTAGCTACATCATATAGCCGATTTTGCTTGCATTGTATATTTGTATTTGGTATTCTAACATAGGAGACTTATGTTCCAAAAATATTTTAAAAAATAGGTTCAAAGTAATAAGATGAAAAATACTTAAATATTTAGTTGATTTATGAGGGTGTGAGGTTTAATTCTAATTTTGCCATGTACTAGCTGTGAAGCCTGGGACACATTCCTTAAACTTTCTGAGTCTGCTTTCTCATCTGTAAAAAGAAAAACTATAATAGTGCTTCTCTTATAGGGTTGGTATGTTGATGAAATGAAATCACATATGTTAAGGGCTTATAAAGCACATGGAACCTACAAAGCATTCATAAACATTAGCTGTAAATACCTAGTGATACTCAGTCCGAAAGAAAACAGAAACATGCATTTTAATAGATATATGTGTTCCTTCCATTACTTTTTAATATTTAAGGCAAAAATGTAGAGATTAAGTGACTTTTCTTCTTCCTTTCTCTTTTGGCATTTTTTAATTCTATCCATGCTCACTCCAGATGACACCCTCCACTTTTTGTAAGACATACTCTCACTGGTTGATAAAATACTTCGTAAAGGGACACTTGGGTGGCTCAGTTGGTTAAGCCTCTGCCTTTGGCTCAGGTCATAATCCCAGGGTCCTGGGATCCTGGGATGGAGTCCCACATTGGGTTCCCTGCTCAGCGGGGAGTCTCCTTCTCCCTCTGCCCCTCCCCCTGCTCGTGTTTGTGTGCTCTCACATTCTCTCTCCCCTCTCTCTCTCTGAAATAAAAAACTAAATTCTTTAAAAAATACTTTGTTAAGAATAATTATCACTTTTTTATTTCTTTAGTACAATAATTATTATTGTGGTGATTACTAGAAAGTTTAAAGTCATAGACTCAAATATGGACTTTGGAGAATTTTTCATTTTCCAGGGTACTTCAACCCCTGCTAAAAACACAACCAAAAAGGCCTCAGGTTGTAAGACTCATATAATTCCAGAACAATTGTTTTGAACTTAAGCACATCAGTACTGAAAAGAAAAGCTAATATGATCCATCACTGTTAAAATAATTATTCCAATACAGGTCTCCCTCAAGAAGCAAGATAAGTCTCAAATAAACAGCCTAACATTACACCTAAGGAAGCAATAAAATAAAGAACAAACAAAACCCAAAACCAGCAGAAAGAAGGAAATAATAAAGATTAGAGCAGAAATAAATGATATAGAAACTAAAACAAACAATAGAACAAATCAAACATATCAATAAAACCAGGAGCTGGTTGTTTGAAAAGATCAATAAAATTGATAAACCTCTAGCCAGAAAAAAAGAGAGAGAGAGAGAGAGAGAGAGAGAAGATTCAAATAAATAAAATCAGAAATCAAAAAGGAGAAATATAGCCAACACCACAGAAATACAAAAAATGTAAGAGAATATCATGAAAAATGATATGCCAACAAATTGGACAACCTAGAAAAAATGGATAAATTCCAGAAATATACAGCCTATCAAAACTGAATCAGAAAGAAGTAGAAAATTTGAACAGAACAATTACCAGCAATGAAATTGAATCAATAATCAAAAAACTTCAACAAACAAAAGTCTAGGACCAGACAGCCTCACAGGTGAATTCTATCAAACATTTAAGAGAGACTTAATACCTATTCTTCTCAAAATTTTCCAAAAAATAAAAGGGGAAGGAAAACTTCCAAATTCAGTCTATGAGACGATATTACCTGATATCAGAACTAGATTAAAAATGCTACAAAAAAAAGAGAACTACACGCCAATATCTGTGATAAACATAGATGCAAAAATCATCAACAAAATATTTGCATACTGAACCCAAGAATACATTAAAAAAATCATTCACCACGATCAAATGGGATTTATTCCTGGGATGCAAGGGTGGTTCAATATTTGCAAATCACACAACGTGATACATCACATCAATAAGAGAAAGGATAAAAACCATATGATCATCTCAAAAGATGCAGAAAAAGCATTTGATAAAGTACAACATCCATTCATGATAAAAATCCTCAACAAAGTAGGTTTAGAAGGAACATACCTCAACATAATAAAGGTCACATATGAAAAATCTAAAACTAACATTATACTCAGTGGTGAAAAGTTTAGAGCTTTCCCCTAAGATCAGGATAAGACAAGGGTGTCCATTCTAACCAGTTTTATTAAACTTAGTACTAGAAGTCCTAGCCAAAGCAATCAGACAAGGAACAAAAGGAACAAAGGCACCCAGATTGGTAAGGAAGAAGTAAAACTTTCACTATTTGCAGATGACATGATACCATATATAGAAAGCCCCAAACACTACATCAAAAACCTCCTAGAAATGATAAATGAATTCAGTAAAGTTGCAGGATACAAAATCAATGTACAGAAATCTCTTGCAATCCTTTACACCAATAATGAAGCAAAAGAAAGAGAAATTAAGAAAGCAATCCCAGGGGGCACCTGGGTGGCACAGTCAGCTAAGTGTCTAACTCTTTAAAAAAAAAAAAAAAGGTTTTATTTAGGGCACCTGGGCGACTCAGTCGGTTAAGCGTCTGCCTTCAGCTCAGGTCATGATCTCAGGGTCCTGGGATCGAGCCCCACATTGGGCTTCCTGCTCAGCGGGGAGTCCGCTTCTCTCTCTCTCTCTCCCCCTCTGCCCCTCCCCGCCACTCATTCTCTGTCTCAAATAAATAAATAAAATTTTGTTAAGATTTTTTTTTATTTATCTATTTGACACAGAGAGAGAAAGAGTGAGAGAGAGAGAGAGAGCATGCACACAAGCAGGAGGCACAGCAGAGGGAGAGGGAGAAGCAGGCTCCCCACTGATCAGGGAGCCCAATGTGGGGCTCAATCCCAGGATCCAGAGATCATGACCTGAGCTGAAGGCAGATGTTTAACTGACTGAGCCAGCCAGGCACCCCAAGTGTCTAACTCCTGACCTCAGTTCAGGCCTTATCTCAGGATCATGAGTTCAAGCCATGTGTGGGCTCCACAGTGTGGAGCCTTTAAAAAAAAAAAAAAAGCAATCCCATTCACAATTGCACCAAAAATAATAAAATGCCTAGCAATAAACTCAACCAAGGTTATGAAAGACTTGTACTCTGAAAACTATAAAATGTTGATGAAAGAAATTGAAGACACAAACAAATGGAAAGATATTCCATTCATGAATTGGAAGAACAAATATTGCTAAAATGTCTACACAACCCTAAGCAATCTACAGATTTAATGCAATCCCTATCAAAATACCAACAGCATTCTTCACAGAACTGGAACAAATAATCCTAAAATTGATATGAAACCACAAAAGACCCAAATTAACCAAAAGAATTCTGAAAAAGAAAAACAAAGCTGGAGGTCAGTCTCACAATTCTAGATTTCAAGTTATACTACAAAACTGTAGTAACCAAAACACTGGCACAAAAATAGATATACTGATGAACAGAACAGGACAGAGCCCAGAAACAAACCCATGATTATATGATCAATTAATAAAGAGGCAACAATATGCAATGGGAAAAACACGGTCTCTTCAACAAATGATGTTGGGAAAACTAGACAGCTATATGAAAAATAATTAAACTGGTCTACTTTTTTACACCATACCCAAAAATAAACTCAAAATGGACTAAAGACCTAAATGGTGAGACCTGGAATCATAAAAATCCTAGAAGAGGGCACAGGCAGTAATTTCTCTGACATTGTTCATAGCAAATTCTTTCTACATGTATCTTCAGAAGCAAGAGAAACAAATGAAAAAATAAATGATTGGGACTACATCAAAGTAAAAAGCTTCTGCACAGTGAAGGAACAATTAGCAAAACTAAAAGACAATCTACTGAATGGGAGAAGATATTTGTAAACCACATATCCAATAAAGACTTAGTATCCAAAATGTATAAAGAATTTATACAACTCAACACCCAAAAAACACCTAACCCAATTTAAAAATGGGCAGAAGACATGAACAGACATTTCTCCAAAGAAGACATACAGATGGCCAAAGACACATGAAAAGATACTCAACATCACTTATCATCAGGGAAATACAAATCAAAACCAAAATGAACTATCACTTCAAACCTGTCAGAATGGCTAAAAAAAAAAAAAAAAAACCCACAAGAAACAACAGGTGTTGGTGAGAATGTGGAGATGTAGAGAAAAAGGAACCCTTGTGTGCTGTTGGTGGGAAAGCGAACTGGTGCAGATACTGTGGAAAATAGTATGGAGGTTCCTCAAAAAATTAAAAATAGAACTATCCAATTATCCAGTAATTGTGCTACTGGATATTTACTCAAAAAATACAAACACTAATTCAGAACAATACATGTGCTCCTATGTTTATTGCAACATTACTCGTAATAGTAAAATTTTGGAAGCAGCCTAAGTGTCCATCAATATATATAAATGGATAAAGAAGTGGTGATACACACACACACACACACACATATACACACATATATATAATATATAAATATCATTCAGCATCCATGGAATATTATTCAGTCATAAAAAAGAATGAAACCATGCCATTTGCATGGATGGAGTTTGAGAGTATAATGCCAAGCGAAATAAGTCAGTCAGAGAAAGACAAATACCATATGGTTTCACTCATATGTGGAAATTAAGAAACAAACAAAGGGGGGAAAAAGAGACAAACCAAAAAATGGACACTTAACTATAGAGAACAGAGGTTTATCAGAAGGGAGGTACGGGGAGGGATGCAAGAAATAGGTGATGGGGATTAAAGAGTACACTTATCATGATGAGCACTGGATAATGTATAGAATTGTTGAATCACTATATTATACACCTGAAACTAATATAACACTGTAAGTTAACTATAATGGAATTAAAATTTAAAAAATGATGAAAAATAATTCCAATAGCTACCCATGCTTACCAGAATTACACATATTAGGAACAAAGTTTTAAATTTAAATATTTATAGAGGTTATATAATTAATAGTATATTCTATTGTTTAAATATTTAAAATATAGTTGAATTTCTAATAATTGAGAGAAACATCCTACCCTACTAGGAAATAAATGAATTTAATAAGAAGTTTAGAGGGTACTGAATTTCTTCAATTAACCCCTGAAGGTAGAGTACAATATGAAAATTGGGCTTATCTTGGAGGGGAGGAGCAAGATAGAAGAGTTGTGGGAGACCTAAATTTCGTCTGGTCCAAGGAATTCAGCTAGATAAGGATCAAACCATTCTGAACAACTACAAACTCAACAAGAGAGCGAAGAAAAGAATAGCAGCAACTCTCTGAACAGAAAAGCGACCACTTTCTAGAAGGTAGGACGTGCGGACAAGTGAATCCGAGGCGATATTCGGGAGGATAGATGGCGGGGGAGGGGGCCTCCATCGGCCACTTCTGGCAAGTGATAGAGCAGTGGAACACAAAATCGGAAATTTTAGAAGTCAGCTCTGCCGAGGGATGTCGCTCCAGTGGCTAGGCAGGGGGTGGAACCCTCCCTGGCACAGTGTGGTCTCAGGACCCTCAGGGTCACAGAAAGACTGGGGGTGCCTGAGTGTGACAGAGCTCCCAGGTATTGGAGCAGGGAAGCCGGCTGCAGAGACGGAGCCCAGGAGTGGGCTCTCAGATCAGGGTTGCCATAAACCGTGATCCACGGCACAGTCAGGTCACTGCTCTTCCAGCAGGGACCCAATAAGCGGCAGATCGGGGAGACTCCCCTTCCTCCCCCGGGAGGAATGGCGCAGGAGCCCACCACAGGAACCTGCTGGGTTTGGAGACTTAACACGGGGTCGGGTGCCAGAGATAGAGACGCTCGGTCACAGGCCGGGTGAGCGCGGAGTGTGACCGGAGATGGGGAGACAGGAGTGATTGACTGCTTTTCTCTGGGGGTGCACTGAGGAGTGGGGCCACGAGTTCTCAGCTGCTCCGGGGCAGAGACTGGGAGGCCGCCATTTTCACCCTCGTCCTCCAAAGCTGTACGGAAAGCTTGCAGGGAACAAGAGCTCCCGAGAACAAACCCAAGCAGATTACTTAGCCCGACCCAGCAAAGGCGGGGCAATTCCACCTCCGGCAAAGACATTTGGGAACCATGGCAACAGGCCCCTCCCTCAGAAGATCCCCAAGAACATCCAGCCAAGACCAAGTTTACCGATCAATGAGAACGGCAAAACCCCAGCGCTAGGGGAATACAGCACATAGAATTCATGGCTTTTTTCCCATGATGCTTTAGTCTTCCAAGTTAATTTTTTAAATTTTATCTTCTTATTTTTCTGTTTTCCTAGGTGAATTTTTCTTCTTTCCTTTTTCAAACAACATCTTATCAATTCCTTTTCTAAAATCTTTTGTAATTTTTCATTTTTACAGTCATAGTCTATCTCTTCATTGTATTTAACCTTATTTTTTATATATATATAAGTTTTTTCTCTTTAAAATTTTGGATACAGTTTCTTCTAACAGATCAGATTGGATTAAAAAAAACAAGGCCCATTGATATGCTGTCTGCACGAGATTCATTTCAGATGCAAAGACACCTTCAGGTTTAAAGTGAGGGGGTGGAAAACCATTTACCATGCTAATGGACATCAAAAGAAAGCTGGGGTGACAATCCTTATATCAGACAAATTAGCTTTTAAACCAAAGACCATAATAAGAGAAGAGGAAGGACACTACATCATACTTAAAGGGTCTATCCAACAAGGAGATCTAACAGTTTTAAATATCTATGCCCCTAACATGGGAGCAGCCAATTATACAGGCCAATTAATAACAAAAGCAAAGAAACACATCGACAACAATACAATAATAGCAGGGGACTTTAATACCTCCCCTCACTGAAATGGACAGATCATCTAGGCAAAAGATCACATCCTAGGTCACAAACTGGTACCAAAAGATTGGGATCATTCCCTGCATATTTTTGGACCACAATGCTTTGAAACTAGAACTCAATCAGAAGAGGAAAGTCAGAAAGAACTCAAATACATGGAGGCTAAAGAGCATCCTACTGAAGAATGAATGGGTCAACCAGGAAATTAAAGGAGAATTTAAAAAATTCATGGAAACCAATGAAAATGAAAACACAACTGTTCAAAATCTTTGGGATGCAGCAAAGGCAGTCCTAAGAGGAAAGTATATAGCAATACAAGCCTTTCTCAAGAAACAAGAAAGGTCTCAAATACACAACCTAACCCTACACCTAAAGGAGCTGGAGAAAGAACAGCAAATAAAGCCTAAACCCAGCAGGAGAAGAGAAATAAAGATCAGAGCAGAAATCAAAGAAATAGAAACCAAAAGAACAGTAGAACAGATCAACAAAACTAGGAGCTGGTTCTTTGAAAGAATTAATAAGATTGATAAACCCTTGGCCAGACTTATCAAAAAGAAAAGAGAGATGACCCAAATAAATAAAATCATGAATGAAAGAGGAGAGATCACAACCAACACCAAAGAAATATAAACAATTATAAGAACATATTATGAGCAACTATATGGCAGCAAATTAGGTAATCTGGAAGAAATGGATGCATTCCTTGAGACATATAAACTACCAAAACTGAACCAGGAAGAAATAGAAAATCTGAACAGACCCATAACCACTACGGAAATTGAAGCAGTAATCAAAAATCTCCCAACAAACAAGAGCCCAGGGCCAGATGGCTTCCCAGGGGAATTCTACCAAACATTAAAGAAGAATTAATACCTGTTCTTCTGAAGCTGCTTCTAAGAATAGAAATGGAAGGAAAACTTCCAAACTTCCAAACTCATTTTATGAGGCCAGCATCACCTTGATGCCAAAACCAAAGACCCCATCAAAAAGGAGAACTACAGACCAATATCCCTGATGAACATGGATGCAAAAATTCTCACCAAAATACTAGCCAGTAGGATCCAACAGTACACTAAAAGGATTATTCACCACCACCAAGTGGAATTTATTCCTGGGCTGCAAGGTTGGTTCAACATCCACAAATCAATGTGATACAATACATTAATAAAAGAAAGAACAAGAACCATATGATCCTGTCAACAGATGCAGAAAAAGCATTTGACAAAGTACAGCATCCTTTCTTGATTAAAACTCTTCACAGTGTAGGGATAGAGGGTACATACCTCAATATCATAAAAGCCATCTATGAAAAACCCACAACGAATATCATTCTCAATGGGGAAAAACTGAGAGCTTTCCCCCTAAGGTCAGGAACACAGCAGGGATGTCCACTATCACCACTGCTATTCAACATAGTATTGGAAGTCCTAGCCACAGCAATCAGACAACAAAAAGAAGTAAAAGGCATCCAAATCAGCAAAGAAGAAGTGAAACTCACTTTTTGCAGATGATATGATACTTTATGTGGAAAACCCAAAAGATTTCACCCCAAAACTGCTGGAACTCATACAGAATTCAGTAAAGTGGCAGGATATAAAATCAGTGCACAGAAATCAGTGGCATTTCTATACACCAACAACAAGACAGAAGAAAGAGAAATTTTGCACCCAAAACCATAAGATACCTAAGAATAAATCTAACCAAAGAGGCAAAGAATCTGTACTCAGAAAACTACAGAATACTAATGAAAGAAATTGAGGAAGACACAAAGAAATGGAAAAACGTTCCATGCTCATGGATTGGAAGAACAAATATTGTGAAAATGTCAATGCTACCTAGAGCAATCTACACATTTAATGCAATCCCTATCAAAATACCATCAGCTTCTCAAAGAAATGAAACAAATAATCCTAAAATTTGTAAGGAACCAACCAGAAAAGACCCCGAATAGCCAGAGGAATGTTGAAAAAGAAAAGCAATGCTGGTGGCATCACAATTCCAGACTTCAAGCTCTATTACAAAGCTGTCATCATCAAAACAGTATGGTACTGGCACAAAAACAGACACAGATCAATGGAACAGAATAGAGAGCCCAGAAATGGACCCTCAACTCTATGGTCAACTCATCTTCGACAAAGCAGGAAAGAATGTCCAATGGAAAAAAGACAGTCTCTTCAACAAATGGTGTTGGGAAAATTAGACAGTCACATGCAAAAGAATGAAACTGGACCATTTCCTTACACGACAGACAAAAATAGACTCAAAATGGATGCAAGAAAGACCTAAATGTGAGAGAGGAATCCATCAAAATCCTTGAGGAGAACACAGGCAGCAACCTCTTCGACCTCAGCCGCAGCAACTTCTTCCTAGAAACATCGCGAAGGCAAGGGAAGTAAGGGCAAAAATGAACTATTGGGACTTCACCAAGATAAAAAGCTTTTGCACAGCAAAAGAAACAGTCAACAAAACCAAAAGACAACAACAGAATGGGTGAAGATATTTGCAAATGACAAATCAGATAAAGGGCTAGTATCCACCATCTATAAAGAACTTATCAAACTCAACACCCAAAGAAAAAATAATCCAATCAAGAAATGGGCAGAAGACATGACCAGACATTTCTGCAAAGAAGACATCCAAATGGCCAACAGACACATAAAAAAGTGCTCAACATCACTCAGCATCAGGGAAGTCCAAATCAAAACCTCAATGAGATACCACCTCACACCAGTCATAATGGCTAAAATTAACAAGTCAGGAAACGACAGATGTTGGTGAGGATGCGGAGAAAGGGAAACCCTGCTACAGTTTTGGTGGGAATGCAAGCTGGTGCAGCCACTCTGGAAAACAGCATGGAAGTTTCCCAAAAAGTTGAGAATAGAGCTACCCTACGACCCAGCAATTGCACTACTGGGTATTTACCCCAAAGATACAAATGTAGTGATCCGACAGGGCACGTGTACCCCAATGTTTATAGCAGCAATGTCTACAACAGCCAAACTATGGAAAGAGCCTAGATGTCCATCAACAGATGAATGGATAAAGAAGAGGTGGTTTATATATATAACATGGACTATTATGCAGCCATCAAAAAAATGAAATCTTGCCATTTGCAACGACGTGGATGGAACTAGAGGCTATTATGCTAAGCGAAATAAGTCATTCAGAGAAAGACAAGTATCATATGATCTCACTGATATGAGGAATTTGAGATTCCTCATATCAGTGAGGGGATCACAGGGGAAGGGAGGGAAAAATGAAAGAAGAGGAAAACAGAGAGGGAGACAAACCATAAAGAGACTCTTAATCTTTTCTAAGGGAAACATTTTGAGGATGATAATGGGAAAGTTCTAAATCAAATACCACTAATCTAAAATAGAATATTTCTCTTTATTAGAGATTTGAATCCTTGTTACATGCAACTATACTCTAGCAGTCTTAGTAAAACAGTTTTGAATTTGAAGCATTGAGAGTAATAATGGATAAGATTATATGATGTAAATAAGCATGCCAATATGAATTTGCCAAGCCCACTTGCTGCCCTTATGGAAAGCAGTAAGCTGGATGTTGAAAGAAATGTACAGAAATGATGGGCCAAAGGGCCCAGAAAAGTCTCAAATATATGTGTATACACCCCAAAGAGGACACGACCTGGAGGGCATCAGATTGGAAGCTGTAGGCACGTCATCAAGAAAGCACTAGGTGACGGGGGGTTGGCAGTTTTATTAATGCAGTCTCTCTTCTATTCCCACACAGACTGCTTTCTATCCAATAGAATACAATAAGGAACTTATGGGTAAGAAAAAAATCTCAGATTGTAATTAAATCATCAATCAAATTTAGCTAAAAAGCTTTCTGAACTGCCTGGCCACCAGGAAAAACTACTGCGGATGGGGTATTTGCACAAAGGAGTTTTAAATTCTTCAGCCTGCCCTACATAATTCTAAACCTTTTTTGAAAAAAAAAAATCTATATTTAAGGCACCTAATACTTCCTGGGTAAATCATCACAGACTTTCATCTGTTATTCAATTTTTATATTTATCAGTTTTCTGTAAATGCAAGACAAATGACAGTTTTGGTCTTGGATAATTAGATTATTTAGACTTTTATCTGTCTAAAAAAAAAACCAGAATGCATATCCATGTGTGACAGTTTAATTTTCAGTTTGCCCAGAATATTATTTTTCTCTAATGGCTTACTCAGATACAATATCTCTTTAGAGATTCTGTTTCCAGAACTTTGTCAATATAAACCCAAAATGTGCCAGAATGCTTAAATCCATATCACTAACAGACTTCTAAATTAACTTGCTTGCAACCATCAATATCCTGTTTCAAAATTATGTGATTATTTCTGATACATTTAGAGTATTCTCAGTAATCTAACTCACTTTGCTACAACGTGTAAAGTCAGTCAGAGGTATGAGTTACAAGAGATTTAAATCAATTTAGATTAACATCTTTTGTGGCGATCTCAGAAAATTAAATTATGATGGCATTGGATTTCTAATTATACAACTCCCTTCCAGTCAAAGATAATACTATTTAACCCTGTCAATAAATAAAATCCCAGGCATCTCTTCATTTAAAATTTATAACTAGGTCAACTCCCCCAGCATCGTGCAGATCTGCTATATAGCTTCCATACAGCTGAAAGCATGCACTTAGCTATAATGTATGAAGAATCCTACATCCCTCACTGAAGGCAGTTCTCTGAAGGCAGGTCCATTTCTATATCACACACCACTGAATTACTAGATCCTAGCACAGTAGGTACCACATAAAATATACAGAATTAAAGTTTGAATTAGAATTTAAGAAAGCACCTTGAAAATATTTTTTTCCTTTTTTTTTTAACATAGAACAAAAACATTTTTCTGCCCTCTGTATTTTCC
This sequence comes from Neomonachus schauinslandi, assembly GCF_002201575.2. Lineage (NCBI taxonomy): Eukaryota > Metazoa > Chordata > Mammalia > Carnivora > Phocidae > Neomonachus > Neomonachus schauinslandi. The sequence continues at coordinate 8,732,080 of NC_058416.1, forward strand.
CCCACCTTGCCACAAAAAATCTGGTGATGAATTGCTCCATTAGACTACGACAGTTACTCTTCTAGTGATCAAAATATTTTCCCAAATCAGTATAATTCCTGATATTTATTAAGAGGGAAAGGAGGAATTTTTTGCTTCAATGTTAATAGTCAATATTATAAAAAATGTTTCAACATATTCCTCTACTCAAAAGAAATGGTCTAAGTCTTTTACAGATCAGATCACCCTTTTTATCACATTATGTCCTGCTAATACTGGAGTCTTTCACTGTCTCACCTGATAACCCCTTCCCACCTGCGCTCTTTACTCGGCTAGCTGCCATTCCTACTGCATATCTCATTCTGGACATCCGCCTAAAGCTTCTATGTACTTACACAGGTCACTATACTTCACCTACCGACATACAGAACACACCGTACTTAACTGTCTGGGGTGTTGATTTGTTTCCCACCGTGGCCATCACTATGTCCATCACTCTCTCAGACCCTTAGTGCTTAATCCCAGTGCCAAGCACACTGGAGATGGCTGATAAGTACTTGTTGGTAAATGAATAAGATAATGAATGGATGAGCATGGGAACTATTTATTTTGTTATCTTGTTTTCTACTTCACTATTATTTCATTGTGCCTATGCAGAGAGAACAGAGACTCTGCTTGATGTTCACATTGAGAAAATTTTCCTTTGAAACCCTGATCAATAATATAACATCTGTGTATGAAAAATTTATGGTACAAAATGTTTATGTTTTATCTTGCATAAGCAAAATAAAGAGGGCTACTTATATAATCACTAGTTAAATTTAATATGTTACCCATCTGGGCCTTTTTTTCTCAATTAGGAAGCAGCATTTTAAAAGTGAATAAATAATGATATTTATTCTAGAGGCACCTGGGTGGCTCAGTCAGTTAAGCATCCAACTCTTGGTTTTAGCTCAGGTTGTGATCTCAGGGTCATGAGATGGGGCCTGCATGGGGCTCTCTGCTCAGTGTGGAGTCCGCTTGAGATTCTCTCTCTCCCTCTCCCTTTGTCCCTCTCCCCATTCAAGCTCTCGCTCTCTCTCAAAATAAATAAATAAAATCTTTTTTAAAAAATAAGACATTCTAAAAGAGAGAGAGATAAAAACAAATGAATATATTTGGTCCCTTCAATTTATATTACACTGCATTCAATTAGGATTAGGAAGAAAAATAATTTTAAGAGTTTGTTTGGTACCACGTGGAAAGATTTTAACCTTAATGAAGTATCAGAGACACTATGTGTCAACAGCAGAACACTAAGCAAGAGCTACTGTGGATAATTCACTAATATCAGAAAGGGAGATGTAAAATAAGGGACCAGAATATATCTTCAGAGTTTTTAGTTGTACTTATTGGGCTAAATAGGGAAAAGTATGCTGACTTCATCTTTCTAAAGTGCAAAAGAAATAGGATGTAAATGTGTGGATAGGTGAGAAAAGAACAATCCACAAATAAGAAATAAGAAAATAAGAAATCAAAATTCCTGGGGTACCTGGGTGGCTCAGATGGTCAAGCGTCTGCCTTCAGCTTGGGTCATGATCCCAGGGTCCTGGGATCGAGCCCCACATTGGGCTCCTGGCTCAGCAGGGAGCCTGCTTCTCCCTCTCCCTTTGCCTCTCCCCCTGCTCATGCTCTCTCTCTCTCTGTATCTCTGTCTCAAATGAATAAATAAAATCTTTAAAAAAAATCACCTAGATTTTTACTCATGTTTCTTTCTAAAAAAAAGAAATCAAAATTCCTAAAAGTTTGAAACTGAAATGTTGGCAATATGTTTTTTAGAACAATACAGGATAAAACAGTTATTCTCCCTTGGATTAATGTGTATACCAAAAATGTTGGCCTAAAAAAAAAATGTAAAAGGAGTGTTTCCTGATTATGGGCTTGCTTTCAAGCAGCAACCAGACTGTAGAAAGAAGTAATGATTTCTTGACTCAGAATGCCAGTTAATTTCCATTCTAAACAAACTTTTCATTTCCAATTTGAAGGGCCTTGGTCTTAAATATGGAGAACAGATGAAATGTATGTGTTACACATATGCATATACTGAGACCTATCCATTCACCCAGCGACTTGGTGCTCAGAGAATCCACCTCTTCAAACATGGGCCAGAAGACCCAATTATGTAAATACTCTGGGGCCTTTCTGTCAATGTTGCATTTCAAATTTCTTTGACCAAATTTCTACAATGAGAAGCTTACTTCTGGAAAAAAAAAAAAAAAGCAGATTAAGAAATAGGGTGAATACACTGGTCAAGTGAAAACAATACTATTATGGAATTGGTAAGTATTAGTAAAAGTTTAAAAGTTGCCTATCATAAATGGGGATCATCAATGTTAAAAAAATTGTGATGTTTGATATTAAAATACTGTTTTTTCCAATTCAAGCAATATTGTTGGAAATTTGCTACATTTCTTCATTAAACTCTCAAGGTGATAGACCAGGTCAGCAATGTCAAAGACTCACTGCTGGCCCCATTTGATTTCTGGATTCAAACTCATGAGCTGGGTGGCCTTGGTAAGTGGCCTAACTTGCTGGCAATCTGAGTCTGAGTGTGCTCCTCTGAAAAACTGGAACTAAATGACAACATACATAAGAAATTATTTTAACAATGTTTGAGGTTATTTTGTAACCTAGAGCGAGGTAAATTCTCTAAGGCTCTTTCCTTTAAAAGTAGACAAAAATATATATAGATCATAAAACAAAAAAAGTAATAAAAAGAAGTATGTTAACTATACTGGAACTAAAATAAAAAACTTAATAAAAACAAAAACAAAATTAAAAAAGAATATATAGAGCATAAGAGCGTTGATATTAAATGAGATCTTATATTTTAATGGCCCAGCACTACAAATGTGACATATTTGAAGTTATCAGTAAATGGTAGCTATTATAATAGACATTACATCTGTAAAAACGAGCAAACAACTAGAAATTTATGTTTAGGTAAGTAAAATATAAATTAAAATTACCTTTTTGTCTATCAGTTACAGAAATATTAAAAATAATAATATATACTGTTGGCTATAGAATAATGAAATGAGAATGTGTGTGCACTTCAGGTAAGTGAGAATGTAAATTGATACAATTTTTCTAAAGGACAATTTGGCAATGTATATAAAAGATTTAAACAATAAACATTCTCTTGACAAGCCATACTAGGAATTTACTCTAAGCCATTTTAAATGTCCAAAGATGAACGTGTACATACAAACTGCAATATTGATTATATATCTTAAAAAAAACCTATTTTTATTTTTTATTTTTTTAAGATTTTATTTATTTGAGAGAGAGAGAGCAGAATCGAGGGGGGGAGCGGCAGAGAGAAAGGGAGAAGCAGACTCCCCTCTGAGCAGGGAGTCTCAGATGGGGCTCAATCCCAGGACCTTGGGATCATGACCTGAGCCGAAGGCAAACACTTAACTGACTGACCCACCCAGGCACTCCAAAAACCTGATACTTAAAAATAGGTTATACTTGAATTAAAGTATGGTACAATCACACAATGGCTTTTATGAAAACATATTACACATTATGATATGATTTTAGAGACCTAAACATAGCCAGTGTAAAAAAATAATGGCAACACAGAGTGATTATTTGTCTTCTTTTTTTTTTTTTAAGATTTTTTTTATTTATTTATTTGAGAGAGAATGAGAGAGAGCAAGCACATGAGAGGGGGGAGGGTCAGAGGGAGAAGCAGACTCCCTGCCGAGCAGGGAGCCCGATGCGGGACTCAATCCAGGGACTCCAGGATCATGACCTGAGCCGAAGGCAGTCGCTTAACCAACTGAGCCACCCAGGCGCCCCTGTTTTCTTTTCTAAGGAAAGAAAATAGCTTCTATCCTAATTTAAAACTGAAATGGACACATATATGCTCATATATCTCACACACACACACACACACACACACACACACACACAAGCTCATAAGAATCTCAATATTTTAGTTAATATTTTATTTGTTTTCTTTTGAACAAAGCTTTCTTTCTGAAATGTAATTCAATTGAATATACCACTTACGTGCACATAGTAAGACATAGCCAATTCATGTCTTTCATTTGCTTTCAGCTTTCAGTGCTCTATTAAGAATTTTTAAATCATAAAATCATATATCATAGTACTTGAGTGTCTTGTGGGAGATTACCTTTTGGTGGATTAAAGGTTTGAATCCTAATCTAAGAAACACAGTTGAGCTGTATCGATATGAAACACGTAATGCAAGGCCACATAATTAATAAATGAGTCTCTGAACTTTTTACTAAATCAAACTAAAAAATTGTACTTCAGCGATCCTATGTTGCTATGGCTCCCAGTGCATCTAAAAATGATGATTAAGATCATGTCCTCGGCTTTTCAGGAGAGTTATAATAAATATCCAGATGTGTCTTTCTCTGTTTTTACCTCTCACTGCTAGGGAAGCTTTTATACATGATGTGCAAAGCTTAATGTAAGATGTTCTCAGATCTCAGGACCAAGAAAAGGTGGCGCCTCTCCTGACGGTTTGATTCCTTTTAGAAAAGAGCCATCACACAAACCACTATTTTCCCTTTTGACCTAACTAGTAGGAAGAATTGTTTTGTTGAAACAAACATCAGCCTTTCTCTTCACGGATCTCTCCATATGCCTTTCCTCACCCACCACCCCTTTCTTCACGTGACTCGTGGAAGAGGGGGCAAGGAACAGCGCTGATGCAATCAGGAAGAGCTATTTCTCCTTAACAACTTAGTGGAACTCCCCAAATCAAGGCATGCTGCCTCTGACAAGTTTTCCCTTGCAATGTGTGACCTTTTCAAAAATCCCATGTGATGACTTTTATTATTCTTACTTCCATTATTTCAATCAATCTGTAAACTGAGACAGAGAGGCATAAGGAGTTGACCAGAATAAAGTAATCAGTAATGGAGCTGCTTCTGGCTCCAAAATCTATGATTTATGCATTTTCCACTGCACTATGTTCTTCTGATATAAAAATATACTATGGTGTGAGTTCAGTCTTTACAGATCTTTATAAAGAAGGAACCATCTAATACAAATATCCTTCCTCCCAGCCTGTATTTCCTGAATTGTTCCTATACATGGGTATCCAAGACATTCTTCCAGAATTATGATACAAAATAAGTAATTTATGATTTCCCACTTTTAGGGTACTAACATTATTTTCTATGCAGTGCAAATAATTCAATCCTCTATCTATAAGAACAATAATTCCCCCTTTATTAACATGACAGAGAAAACAGAATTTACAATCTGTGAAAATTCTTCTGGTGGTGATTGCGGTAGAAGTGTTGAAAATAAATGTTCCCACCATTTTACGTGCCATACCTAAGAAATGAATTAACTCACAAGAGTGAGGTCACCCGGCCTTGTCTCTCACTGTTGCTAGCTGCCAACAGCCGTGTTAATTCCATCAGAAACTGCATGTTACACATTTGTAAGTCATTGGTCCTTACGATAACTTAACACATTAGATCCAGCAGACGACTGAACCTTTAGTAAGTATTTACTCACAGTTAGAACTGTATTGGCTATAGGGTGGTGTTTTCATCAAATATTTTGTCTTTATAACAGTCAGATAATTCCGATCTAGTGATGAGTCAGTATCATCCCATAGCATTTTAAGTCATATATAAACTGATTATATTATTTTTGATTTTCAGTAGCATCCTTCTTCATAAAGTAACCAACGATGCTTCCGTTATACTTCTTAAAATAGTATATCACTTAATAATCTTCAGGTATGTTTTGGCATTATAATCTTTATCCAATATCTTACCTCAGCTCTTAACTGGTAGATCAGTCTATCCTTGCTGTTTTGAGATTTTGATTCTTCCTTTATATCTCCTGATAGTTCTTCCATTTCATTTTCAGGCTGACCAGGAATAATGTTAAACTGAAAAAAAAAAAAAAGGTTAAAATTATAATCACATGATGCTACAAAGGCTGGCTTCCAGGATAATCCACATTAGTCTTTCGTTTTGCTTTTAGTTTAGTTTAGTTTTTTGTTCGTTTGTTTTTTATGTGGATTCTGGCAGGTTTTATTGTTGCTGTGGTAATTAATGTAGTTAAACCATTTATTTCTTATATTGGAAAAATTCTCGGTTATTAGAAAACAAATCAGCAAATTTCCATAAATTCAAACTCATCAATTGAAAAAATTGGGCAAAATTTGGTTACCACAAAGAATCCTGGAAATTGAACAACTGGATTCTAAACAAATCCAATTAATACTGATCTTTTTTTTTTTTTAAAGATTTTATTTATTTATTTGACAGAGAGAGACACAGCGAGAGAGGGAACACAAGCAGGGGGAGAGGCAGAGGGAGAAGCAGACTCCCTGCTGAGCAGGGAGCCCGATGCGGGGCTCGATCCCAGGACCCTGGGACCATGACCTGAGCCAAAGGCAGACGCTTAACGACTGAGCCACCCAGGTGCCCCAATTAATACTGATCTTACAGTCTTGAATATCTGTAATACAGGACCCTTTGTAATCCTATTTAATGTCTATTTTTTATGAAGTCTAAGGAGTATATAGATTATAACAGAGGCAAACTTGGGCAATGGAAAAATACATCTATACAATGCTAGAACTGGTAAAAATATGTTTGTTAAAGATGCCAATAAATTAGCAGGAAAACAGGATAAATAAACTATGGCATATCCAGATAATGGAATATTATTCAGCACTAAAAAGCCAAGAAAAGACATGGAGGAAACTTAAATATATATTACTAAGTGAAAGAAGCCAATCTGAAAAGGCTATTAACTGTATAATTTTAATTATGTGACATCCTGGAAAAGGCAAAACCATGGAGACAATATAAAATCAGTGGTTTTCAGGGCTGCAGGGAGGAAGAGATGAATAGGTGGAGCACAGAGATTTTTAGGGCAGTGAAACTATTTGGTATATCACTGGTGGATACATGTCATTATACATTTGTCTAAACCCAGAGAATGCACAACACCAAGAGTACACGCTAAAGTAAACTATGGACAGTGATGTGTCAATGTAGGTTCATCATTTGTAACAAATGTACCACCATGGCGGAGGACACCGATAACAGAGAAGGGTGTGCTTAAGTGGAGACAGGGAGCATACGGGAAACGTATGTATCTTCCACTCAATTTTGCTGTGAATCTAAAACTGCTCTAAAAAATAGTCTACAAAAAGAAACATAGGAATGTGAGAAAAATACTGGAAATGCACAGTAATTTTTCCCCCTAGCTGTTCTTATAGTTTTCAGCAGAAACACAAATTTTGATAAACCCTATACAATGTGTAATACATACACATGTTTGTTTTGTTAACTTATATTTTCCCCTAAAATAAGTAGGTAAATATTTTCAGAATTTATATAATTTGTAAGTAATCCCACAATAAATTAGAAAATAAAAGCAAACATTATACTACCTATTTATCATTAAAAATTATTACTCATAACATTACCATTGTTAATAGTAATATTAAGTATGCACTAGTCTCTAGGAACTGGACTTGATACGTATTTCCTTAGTTAAAGGTAGGGTAATCCTGTGTTAGGTACTATCTTTACCTTAAAGGAAAATAAGCCGTATTTTTGCTAGGCTTAAGTAACTTCCCCAAATTCACAAAGCTAGTAACCGGAAGAAGCACATTTTAAGGATGTTCTTGCCAAATTCATTACCTGAGTTCTTAGTCATAAACCAGCAGCTAGCTACATCTATACTTATAAAGATAAAAGCCATCGTATAGCTTACTGGAAGGCAAAAAGCTTATAGCCACATGCTAGAAATGAACTACAATGGTGGTAGGGGGCTGATATGCCAAGTACAGAGAGGCTCCTTGTTCAGAGGTAGTAACATGGAAAACGCACCATGGAAGGCAAGTGTGGAACAGGACACAATACCATGGGGTTCAGCCAAAGTCTGTCTATGCATGTTTCACCCCACTTTGATGTAAAGACACAATGTGGCATTCATCTCTGGCTAAAATAAAATAAAGTCACTTTGCCAGAGAAAATAATGAATTGCAAGGATAAAATCAAAGCAATCAAAGCATCAGGTTTTGGTTTGAGTTCACCAAAGTAAAATCCAACTCATTCTGGTAATTCAATGCCCTTAGTTTAACTTCTGAAATCGTGACCATTAATTCTCAGGGAATCAGATCAATCAATAAGCTTTCTCACTGTCAAGAGGACTGCAATCAACGTTACCACTCAAAGGAGAGAGGAGGCAGGAAAATAAATTTTCATACATAACAGTATGGGAAATTCACACCAATTACCTAAAGTAATTCCATTTTCATTTTTCACTGACAGTGGAAAATCAAGGATCTCTGGACATATGAAGAAACCAAGAACATGAATAAAATAGCCAAGATTCAAAAACACAATGTCTGATAGAAAAAAAAAAGACAGATGAATGGTATATTTTAAGATATGAAAGAAAATGTTATTAAAAATATAATCATTATGTTTGGAAAAAATGAATATATATTGCACTCATAAATTAAGGACAGAACAATTTCAAAATTTCAAAGAATAAAAGAAACATTTTAAAATGTGTCTAGTAATCCCTTCCTTTAGAAAAGTTTGCTAAAAACATTGGAAAATAGAGTCAGAGGCTGAAGTGTCTCGAAGCTCAGTTCTTGGACCTGTTCGCTTGATGCATTCACTCCTTTGGACAGCTGATGTGCACCCACAGCAGTGCATACTAGTCAAAATTCTGACAATCTCCAAATGTCTAGTTCCATCCTGTAGGTCTCCTTTGACCTTCAGACCCAACATCCTACTTGTCACTTCTATAGGTATCCCAAACTTAACACATTACAAAGACAAATGAAGAACTCCCCTAAACCAGTTTCTCTGCCAGTCTTTGCCATTTCAGTAAGTACCAACTCTATCCTTCCCTTTGATCAGGCCAAAGATACTGGATTTATTTTTAACTCCTTTCTTTCTCTGACATATCATATCCAAACTAAAATCAAAATAATTCAGTTTTGCTTTCAAAATATATAATAAATCCAACCACTTCTCTACCTCTGACTACTACTGCCCTGATCAAATACCACCATGGTCTCTCACATCAGTTATTTTAATAGCTGCCATAATTTCTGCTTCTCCGTGTAGCTCTGTAGTCCCTTTCCCAAAAGAGCAGTCAAATAAAGCACTTTCAAAGTAATTCAAATCACGTAACTCTGCTGCTCAAATATTTCCAGTGGCCTCCCAATCCATTCAGAGTATAAGTCAAAGTCCTTATCATCTGCCTGGTCCCGGAACCCTTCAATGTTCTTCTTCTACTCCTACCCCTTATTCTATCAGTCACTCTGGCCTCCTCACTGTTCCTATACACTCCAGGCAGGAAACAGCAAAAAATAAAATAAAAACAGTAAATGAAATATTGTACAGTGAAGGCAACTGAAACAATATAACAGGAAAAAAAAACCTGATGGCCAAATTAATAAAACAACTATAATTTTCCCTATGAAAACTGGAGTTATTTTGATCATTTTAAAATTATACTTTGGACTCAAAATCACCTTAATTTTGCCACTTACCCTATTCAACCTCAGATTCAGATTAATGGAGTTATAACTAAAATCTAATTAGCAGCTGAAAAGTTGAAAGCTGTAGATGTGTAGATATTAAAGATTATTCATTTAGCAGAATTATGAAAGTCATCCACAGGTGATATATCACATTACTTAAATTGAAAGTGACAGAAATAGAAGGTACCTGAGGAAGTGAATGAGTCAGCATTAGAAAGCATTTTCCAAGTTCAGGTCCTTTTATTTAATAGTTATTTAAGTATAGTCTCTATAAGACTTTTTTTTTTCTGAAATTGCATCATAATTCCAAAATTCCTCTTTAAAATTCCTCTTTTCATACTGCAGTATTTGTGAAAGGTTAAACCAGGCAACTTGTCACATCTCTGACTTCAGAAATATTTGCCATAATTTGCTTCTGGAAAATTAGTAACACTATATGTAAATATTCATTCTCCTACATTCAAATTAGCATGGAGTGGAAAATCTTTTTGAAGATGATTCTGGAAAACAAAAATATTGTGTAATTTACAAATAAAAATATTTTCTTACTCAGATCAAGTACGAAAGGAAAATTTCATTTCAAAAATGGCACAAAAATATAATCTAATCTAACACACCCTGTTATTTTGATTTTGCCTCACATTTTATCCTTCAAAATAATCTAAAATGATTAGGTAGTTTATTGCTTATCCCAAAGATCTGGCCTTTGTGAAATATTGTGTTCAATATTTACGTCAATATTATTAATAATACAACACCAAACCCATAATTTCTCCCATAACTCTCAACAAATGATCTTGCAGCTTCATTCATGGAAAAGCAGAAAAGCTATACATAGGAAAGATCTTCAACTTCTTGTAATGCAATCTACAAATTTTCATGCATCTATACAAATCTTTCCTTTTTTCCTCTTGTTAAAGAACTTAAATACCCTTCCTAGAGTCAAACACTAATCATTCCATTTGCAGTCAGGATTTGGTACCTTTGGGGTACTTGGCTAAACTCATCTAAGAATTGTTCCTCTCCTGGCTTCACTTATTTGTGGAATTAAGGAATAGCATGGAGGACATTAGGAGAAGGAAGGGAAAAATGAAGGGGGGGAATTGGAGGGGGAGATGAACCATGAGAGATTATGGACTCTGAGAAACAAACTGAGGGTTTTGTGGGGGGGGGTAGGGGGGATGGGTTAGCCCAGTGATGGGTATTAAGGAGGGCACGTATTGCATGGAGTACTGGGTGTTATACACAAACAATGAATCATGGAACACTACATCAAAAACTAATGATGAACTGTATGGTGACTAACATAATAAAAAAAAAAATAGAATTTTTCCTCTCCTGGATTTTCAAGATCTCTTGGTTTCTCCGTCATCAACATTTAGTTGCTTATAGTTTCCATTTAGGTTGGAAAGCGAAGTTTGAGAGACCAAGTGTAGAAGATCCTCTCCCTTTCTCTCTCTCTCTCTTGCCCCACCCCCAACCTCTTTTCTGGTTTTGGAGTTTCCACTCCAGCTCTGTTTTCTCTTACTTTCAAGTGCCTTGGAAGACTGCTTACATTCACGTTTTCCCCATGTTCCCCTCTAACTCATTCCTCCATTGGCTTTTGCTACACCCATTCCCAATACTTCCCAACACACAATATTCAACCTTGTCCTTAACTTGAATCCTTGGCAGAAATTGATTATTGTTAACAGTGCCTTTGTTCAAGCACTCTTTTCTTCTGGTTCATGAGAAGAAAGATCTTCTTTCTTTGCAGTTTCCCTTTCTCTGTCTGCCTTACTTGGTCCTAATCCTCCAAACTGTCTTTTGTTTCTTTCAATATACCAACACTGGGGGATCCCATTTACTCCCATGACTTCCACCATCATCTCACTGTTCATTGTTCACATTTCTTTCTTGCACTCATAAATCCCAAATACCACAAAACATTCCTACCTCAAGCTCAGTATACTCAGTATTGAATACATTGTCATTTCCTCTCAGGTTTCTTTTCTTCATGATATTCCCTCTTTGGTGAAAGGCAACCCCATAGATAAGGTCAGAAATCCGTAACTTCTCCTTCTCTCTAACCCCCTAGCATCCCCATGCATTTCCAACATTCACTGAATCACCAAGCATCACAATTTCTTTCATTTGTATATTTCTCAACTCTCCATATCCCCCAAACAAACCTAGGACACCTGATTATTTCTTTCTGGATTACCATGGCCAATTCATAGAAGTTTCCTCAATAGCTGTACCCCCAAAATCTCTTCTTCACACTGAAAGTTGAGTCATTTTTTTGGTAATGTAATCAAACTGATGCTCGTTGACACACTGCAACGGCTCTTCCCATTGTCTTCATGTTGATGCATAAATGTATAATTTGCCTCTTGGAATAAGTATTGAATATAAAATAGTATGGAGTCTAAGGCCAAGGTGTTAGCAGTTAGGCAGGTTCTGGTGGCTATACCATACTCTTATGAAAGGTGAGGAAAGTAAGGAGGAAATGTGCCCAAATAGAAAGTGACTCAAAATGCAGTGGACCCAGGGATAGCTAACAACAAGGTTAAGGTTCCAAGTAATTTTAATTAACTCTAAGTGCACGGAGAAGCCTCCAAAATTTATCATAGCTACAAAAATTTTAGCCAAAATTATTTAAACTAAACTTTACCTAATTTCCTCCCTCAACCTTAAAGAATGGTTGTAAAGACACAAAACAATGTTTAACTATGATTAAAGCAAATTTTCTTCTATTCTCAAGTCAAAATAAAAATACTAAATAACTAATCTTAGTGGTGTTTAAACTGTTTTGCTCTCATGCTGGTGTATCCTTTACTTTTTTAAAAGATTTGACTAAATAGTGTATTTATTTAGATTCAAAAAATGAAACTTCTGCTGAATGTTAAATATTTTAAATAAAATGGTTGCATCACATCTTACTGAATCTTAACATCTAAAAATCACAGAAATGTGACACTATCATCTATTCAAAAATTTGCATTAATTTCTTGAATTTTTATTTCTATTCTACCTTGCCCAGATCATCATACTATAACATGTTTATACTTGAAAATGTTTCTACTCAATAAAATGCAATAAAAATGCATATATAAAATATGTATGTATATATTGCGACTGTAAGGTTCCAAATGTTAAAACGTTTCTTTGGATTGAATTATCTCTACAATTATTATGGGTACATGGTTGCTTAAAAACAAGACAAGATAGCACATATTGTGATAAGTAATTATTAAATATAAACTAATCATTTACTGGAAATGCATTTCTTAATGAGATGGAGAGATACATTTTTTCAATTAGCTTGTGTATCCATGGATGAAATTACTTATTGATAGAATGAAATAAGAATTATCATCAGTTTTCTATATTCTTTTTTTAAACGTAGGCACTAAGAAAGTTGATCACATGTTAATAGAAATGGAAGATGTTTTGTTATAGCAAAGGGATTACTTGTGTTGTTTTTTAATATCTTTTAAGTGACAAAGCCACTTTTGATCTTATATCAAAATTAATTTTTTATTATCTATAAACTGACCAACCTATTAGGTCCTATTCCAGTATTTCTGTGGAAAAGAAAATCACAAATGACTTGCAATGACAAAGGTTTTGTGATCCATTGATTAGTTGGTTTCTCAACACCAATATTTCAAAATATCTCTATATTTGGTACTCCTGCATTTTCCCCACTCTGGTAAAATGTTCTAAAATCACATTTGGGTTGGGAGATAAGCATGACTTTCATGAGAAGTGGATGGAGGGTAATGTGGGAAAAGAGAACTCACTTGAAAAGTACAAAGTTCTTTAGGCAAATGGATTTTTGAAGACCACATATGAAAGGTTGGGAATCTGAAGTTGAAATCCATATAACTATCCCGTGGGGACCTGTGGGAAGATGGCAGTGGTGTGGTGGTGGTAGTCCTTTTAGGGTCTGCAAACCTCTCCATGAAAACAGGCAGCAATGACAATAACAAAATTAAAACCTATGGAGGCCTACAGCAAAATGAGGTAACAAATTTTCCCTACAAACCCTAAGATACAGGTGTGTTAAGACAATCCACTCAGCTTCAAGAACTGCAGAGTAGCAGCATCTGTTTGAGAAAATTAAATGGAAGCAACATTCCCTGAGAACAGGAGAACCCCAAAATTGACAGCACACCTCCCCTAAAGTGTGTCAGGTCAATGTGAAAACAGTAGATGAAACTAAGGGAGTTTTACACATTCTAATTGGTGAGTGAGTGCAAGAGGCTCACACTGAAGTCCGAAGTGCAACAATCTATATCCTGTATGCTCTCAAAAACAAACAGACAAAACTTCCTTTAAAAACACATCCTAGGGGCACCTGGGTGGCTCAGTCAGTTAAGTGGCCTGACTCTTGATTTCAGCTCAGGTCATGATCTCAGGGTCATGGGATTGAGCCCCGCACTGGGTTCCCTATTCAGCATTGAGTCCACTTGAGATTCTCTCTCTCCCTCTCTCTCTGCCCCTGCTCTCTCTCTCTCCCAAATAAATAAATGAAATCTTAAAAAAAAAAAAAAACCTGAATGAACTAAAGCGGGAAATGCTGAGAATAGAATCAATATGAAAGGAAAAGTGGAAATAAAGGCAGAGTGATCCAGATAAATCAGTTAAGGAACAGTTTTTTTTTTTTTTGGAAAGGACAAGACAAAGTCATAAATTTAGGGCACTTTACACAAATACTGAGTAGTGAGCTCTAGGTGAAGCTAGAAAACACTTCTTCATCCACTCTCTTTCTATTGTAAGTACAAAAAAACCTAAATCTATGTAAGAATGAGTAACAGAAAAGGATCATAGTTGAATCATGTGTAATGTTATTATAACGACAAAAGAATGAGCAGAATGATGCTCTTACAATTAAAGTATGCTATAGATAATGAGAAAATTCTAGAAATACATAGCCACTAGAGAAAAAGAAAACAAGAGTCAAAGTTTTCACTGTGACCTAAACAAAAATAATAAAATTATATATAATATGAAAGAGCAACACACCCAGGAATTAGAGAAACTCAGAAATGTTATAGTACTAGGAAAAGAATTAGAAAGAAAAGAAAAAGTATTTCAGAATAAGCTCTAAGGAACATAAGAGCAAGTAAATGCAACAGATAATGTCTTAAGAGATAAGGTAAAAAGAAATAAGATGCTAAAAATCCGGAAGTAATCAAGATAAAATATTAAAAAGGATAACAGAAACTGACTGAGCAGAGTGACAAGGATGTAACATATTTATAAATTTTCCATTTTTTTCTACTAAAATTGCCTGAAATAGTGCCCTTCACTACAGCAATGCACTCATCCATACACAGACTGCGGTGTTAAGATATTTCCTGTTCTAAGAACCAGGAGTCTTTGAAGATGAGTCATGCCATTAAGTATATATCTTGCCTTGCCATAGAGTAAGTAAACTATAAAAGATTACTGGGATTTCATCAAATATTCTCAGTTGCTAATATAAAAACAAGTTTTGCTCTCTATATATGCTACCTTTTGAATATCATTAAGGATGATAAGTACAGGTACTATAAAAAACATCCAATAAGTTTAAATTCATGAATTTATAATAATACTTTAAAAACCTAATTTAATACTGGGCAATACTAGTGATCCAATTCATTATTTTGTAAATTGGTAAAGAAAGGGGAAAGTAATCTACCTTGTAACCCAACTATGTCTAAATGAACAAAATATTGTATGAGAGGAAGTTCTTTTCTTAAAAAAAATATATATTTTTTTATTTTTAAGTAATCTCTACACCCAATGTGGCACTTGAACTCACAACCCCAAGATCAAGAGTTGCACACTCTACCAACTGAGTCAGCCAGGTGCCCCAGAGAGGAAGTTTTTTTATTTAAATGTTCCAAATAGGGATACCTGGGGGGCTCAGCTGGCTAGGTGTCTGCCCTCTGCTCAGGTCATGATCCCAGGGTCCTGGGATGGAGCCCCACATCAGGCTCTCTGCTCAGCGGGGAGCCTGCTTCTCCCATTCCCTCTGCCTGCCGCTTCCCCTGCTTGTGCTCATTCTCTCTGGGTCAAAAAAATAAATAAAATCTTAAAAAAAGTTCCAAATAATAACTTCAAAAGAAATAATATAATTAGAATATCACAATTTTGCAACTCTTAATTAATGGAATGAGCATCAGTCTATCAGCACCACAAAGAAACAAATGAATACCATGTGCTTTCTAATGAAGAACATGTTATCTAGGAGACAGTCTTGAAACTGAATCAAATCATACCTCCTGATCCAACTAACATTTAATAGGAAATACAGAAGACAGAGTAACATATTAAACCATATAATGTATAAATGCAATCTACAGAATCCAGAATAGAATCCTAAAAGATAAATAACTTATTTTTTAAAAAATAAGCAAATTATAAGAAGGAAAAAAAAAGAAAAAGTTGCACAAAAAAACACCTACATATTAAAGTGCACTTAAAAAGACATTCAATTAAAATGCCTAAGCTTTATTTGATTTTTGATTCAAATAAGTAAACTGTGAAAATAAAATTGACATTTCTTAGAAAATTGGAAATTTGAACACCAAATATTTGATATTAGCAAATTATTGTTAATTTTTTAGGTTTCAAAATGGTATTGCTATGTTTAACAAGAGTCCTTATGTTTTGAGATATATAGAAATAGGTCCAGATAGAATAATACATAGTTGTAATGCGGATGGATTTGGTATGGGTAAAAA
This sequence comes from Neomonachus schauinslandi, assembly GCF_002201575.2. Taxonomy (NCBI): domain Eukaryota; kingdom Metazoa; phylum Chordata; class Mammalia; order Carnivora; family Phocidae; genus Neomonachus; species Neomonachus schauinslandi. The sequence continues at coordinate 8,748,340 of NC_058416.1, forward strand.
TGATTAGCAAGAGATAATCATTATTAAATATAGCTGATGGAAAAACTGGGGTTCATGATAGTATTATTTCTGTTTTTGTATATAGTTGAGATTTTCTATAGTAAAAAGCTTAAAAAATAACAGTTCCTCGGCTTGTCAAATCTCTTACCCCTGTGCATGAGCATACTTGGAAAGTTGCCCAACTCTGGCTTATCTTAAAGTACAGGATCTACTAATCTACAATCTTTTTTCTGTTAGTAATTCAGGTCCAGAACCTGTATCTATTAAAGACATTAGATTTTCATATAGAAACTATGTAATATACATGTTACAGGAGGTGACTTTTTTCTTCTATATGTGGTCGTGAGGGTGCAGATGAATACGAACGGTAGTTCATCCAAGAGTTAAATCAAGTCATAAGATTATAAATCAAGAGTATGAAAAATAACACATTTCAATTGTGTCCATTGGAAAGTATTCATTTTGAATACCACTATTCTGTAATATTACCTGACTCTCCCAATTGCATTAAAGTGCAGGCTCAGTACTCGCTTCAATAATCCAAGGTTATACATTTTACTGATAGCTGATTTCTGTCCACAGAATAACTCAAAGGCCAGGGGAAAGCCAATTAGAGTCCCAAAGAATAATTTATTATTCTTAACAGATTTATCCACAAGGTTATCAAAGAATATCACACTGGTCAATGGAGGATTAATCATGACTTGAAGAGAATGTTCATCTGAGAAATTTAATTTGTATTTCATCAAGAAGTTAACTAGTATATATTTTAGATAAAACATCTAATAAAAGAGTACAATGAGGTGCAGTTCTTTGTGTGGATGTTTGTCAAGAGATGTTTATACGAACTTGTTTTATCAATAGAAAGAAGTTATTTTGCACAATGATTGATGAACAGGGAAATCAATCTCTTCCCTTTATTCCATGTTGCATCTAAAGGTATTGCTTTTTTTCCCTCTTAACTTTTGATTTACCCATTTCTAACAATTTCAGGTACTAAATCACAACAAGAACAGCAAAAATTGTACTTCTTAGTCACAGACTCCCAATAAAATTTCTAGCATTTTTATAAAAGGGTAACAGCAGAGTAGTCAAAAGGATACTAGAAAAACATCAGGAAGGTTGTGTTCTAGATCTGGTCCTACTAAAGCTCTTCTCTGACCTTGGACAATCAGACTTCTAGGCTTCAAATTACTTTGCTTTTCAGAAAAGGAGTAAGCTAGATTTTATTCGGTGTAATTTTCCAGGGTGAATACTATATGAAAGTGAGAGACTGAAATTATATGTCTCTTGATAAATTAGCAAAAGGAAGAATGATTAAAAGGTTAGAAATTACGTAAAAAAATAAGATGTTACCTAAAAGAAGGTAATAACTTTTGTACTTTTTTTTAATCCAGAAAAGAAGAAAATATATTTAATACAGACATTATTATTTTAAAACAAGTCATCATGACTAACCAAAACACTCACAAAGCATATGTAAAACACATTCTAAATAAAAACTAACTGCTTTTTTCAAAGGCCATATGTAAGGGAAACAGGATGGAACATACTTCTAATATATGGTCAAAACAATAGTGACTGCAGATCAGGATAGAGTAGCAGAAACCAAATCTGCCAACACGAAACCACTAAAATAGCAAGAAAAACAGAGCAAACAACTATTGTAAAAACACCAATTAACAGGCAATTCCTAAGAAATGGAAAACAAAGAAAAATAGCCCAAAATTGCTCATTTACTGCCTGGAGGGAATTTTCAGCTCATAGATTAGGAAGGAAAAGCAAGGTGGCCTCCCTGAGTTGAGGTGAAGCTGGGAACGAAGCGGGTTGAGGCTTAATGTGGGCAAGAGTTCCAAAAGGGTCCTAAGCAGAGGGAGAACTCTGGAGGTCTACCAAGTATTCACCAGGGTGGTGACCAGAGCATAATTTTGAGGAAACTTACCCCCAAAAGGATTAAAAGAAATAATCCCTACAAATGAAATAAGGCCAGTAATAATAATTCTTATTTCCAACTACCAGAGATAAATCTCACAATTCACCACCCATTAGGTGAAGTACTCAGAATGGTTTTGCCTCTGGACTCAGTAGAAAAAATAACCATAGACTAAATGCTACTCTGCTCTCACCTAACCAGGCTTAAAAGCTTCATGACAAAAAAGATAAAAATGTCTCCAAGTAATGAAACTAGGTCACAGAAAAAAGCTCAAAAATATTTTTTTAAATCTAAAAATATTCAGCACCCATTCAACAAGGTAAAATGCCTAACGACAGGAGTCCAATCAAAAATTACATGTCTTGCAAACAAATAGGAACTGATGACCCATAATGAGGAGCAAAATCATTCAATTGCAACTTGCACAGAAATAGTAAAAATGATAGAATTAAAAATGACCAAGAGGGCCTTAACGTTCCCCTCAGCTTGATTAAACTTTAGACAGTTTTATTTGTGATGACATGGTCTTTACTTTTCATTTTTTTAGTGTTTCTTTTGAAAACAACACCTGAAAAAAGAAAGAAAGAAAGAAAGAAGAAAGAAAGAAAGAAAGAAAGAAAGAAAGAAAGAAAGAAAGAAAGAGAAAGAAAGAAAGAAAACACCTGGCAATTGTAAATTCCTGCTCTACTTCTTTGAGGTATAAATCTTCTCCCAGCCTTCTGCCAGCTTCCTAATCCAGGCATGTCTTTCTCTAGGAGCTGGGAACCATCTATTACGAAATGTACCCATGAAGGAGATAGCACTCTTTTGCCCAATCTCTATGGGAGGGTAGAGGCCTAACTTCCATTGTGCTATTTAGCAAATACCGATAACCTAATCATAGAGAAGACCATCTGAACCCTCAGGAATGATCAAGGTGCTGGATATAGCCCACTAACCAAATTTCCTCTCTCAAAGCCCTCCAGTATATTTCCATTAGCCCACCACAACAGGACTACATGGGTGCTAATTAGCAAGCTCCAAGAGAACTTCAAGTGGCTTGATGTAATTGGAGTCCCTGAGAAAGGGTTGGGGACAAATATTTTAAAAAATGATCAAAAATTTTCCAAATTTAATAAAAGCCTAGATACACAGATTCAAGAAATTCCACAAACTCAAGTGGAAAAATATATAAAGATTATATCAACACAGATCCAAATCAAATTGCTCAAAGCCAGTAATGAAGAAAAAGTCTTTTTTCCCCCATCATTTATAACTATTCAAATGTCCTTTAAAGATCTTTTTTTTTTTTTTAAAGAGATTGATTTTTCTGAGAGAGAAGAGAGGGGAAGAATGGTGCGGGGGGCGGGGGCACAGGGAGAGAGAAACTTAAGCAGGCTCCACGCTGAGTGCGAGCCCAATGCACAGCTTGATCTCACGACCCTGAGATCACGACCTGAGCCAAAACCAAGAGTCTAACACTTAACCGACTGCACTACCCAGACTCCCATAAAGGTCTTTTTAAAAAAGTGCTGTCCAGTTTAGACACAATTGACATACAACACTGTGTAAGTTTAAGGTGTACAGTGGGATGATTTGACACTCATACATTGTGAAATGTTTGCCACAATGAAGTTTGTTGACACACCCTTCACCTCCTACAATTATCAAATTGCCGTTATTGTTGTTCTTGGGGAAATACTAAAGCCCTATTCTTACAGCAACTTGTAAATATACAGGCCAGCATTGCTAACTGTATTTACCATACTGCTTTCCCGCCAGCAATGAATGAGAGTTCCTGTTGCTCCTCATCCTTGTCAGCATTTGGTGTTGTCAGTGTTCCCGATTTTGGTCATTTTCCTAGGTGTGCAGTGGTATCTTACTGTTGTTTTAATTTTCATTTTCCTCATGATAGAGGATGTGGAGCATCTTCCCATATGTTTATTTGCCATCTGTATATCTTCTTTAGTAAAGTGTCTAAGTTCTTGGCCCATTTTTAAATCAGGTTGTTTGTGTTCTTACTGTCGAATTTTAAGAGTTCTTTGTGTATTTTGGATAATTAGACCTCCTAATAATTTTTTTCTAAATGAGGTTTCCATAAAAAAGATCAGCATAATGTTTATGTCTTTATTGAGTTGTGCAGGAATAGTGGCTGAGATAGCAAATTACATAACTGTATTCAAAAACCAACATAAAGTGGAAGAAGCCAGTCAAAATTTCATTTATATGAAATGCCCAGAATTGGCAAATCTATAGTGTTCAATTGGATTAGTGATTACCTAAAGCTGTGGTGGTTGGAGGGCCATGCTAATGGACAGAGGTTTCTTTTTTGGACTGATGAAATGTTTTAAAGTTGATTGTGGTGATGGTTACACAACTCTGTGAATACACTGGTACTGAACTGTATTCTTTAAGTGGATGAGTTGTACAGTCTGTGAATTATATTGCAATAAAGCTGTTAAAAATATGTAAAGAGCAAAGATTACTTCCTTGAAAGAATCACAGCAATTATGGCTTCTCCTTTAATTTTAAAACGCAAAGAGCTTCTGTTAGGAGCATTCTTAATGAAACTACCTGAAGCACAAAATGAGCTTCCACCTCTTAATTTGTCTCATTGGCATCCCTATCTGAGGAAGAATTAAAAAGCCTACTCACTCACTTCTCTGTGTATTTAATTACTTAACACTGAAATTGTGGTTCAAAGTGAATTTGATACTTCCCAAACTGTCAATATTAAAATAGAACTTAAACTTATGATTTAAGTCTAAAATGCATACAATGCTGTTTCCTTTTTATGTAAATAAGTTACTCTTGGAAACATTCCATCTTATATAATTTTTCACTCATTTGGTGACTTGAAGTTGGTTAATGCATTCCTCCTCTCCCCTAACATATGGCATTTTTGAAATCTTTGGAGATAAGAGCCTGACCTGTGCAAACCCTTCCCATGACCAAATAGCTGACAATCCACTTTTCTTCTTTGGGATATTGTGTCTTTTTGTGTAAACAGTACTATATGTAGAATCAGCAAAAGCCATCTCTATACAGTGGCGGGGGAGGGGGAGCCAGAACAATGGAAAATAGGCCAAAAGCAAGGGGTTGGAATCCTCCAGCAACTCTCCTTTCCTTGCCCTAAAACATTTACCCACCCTCATTAAGTCCATTGCAAGTGTCTTTTGACCGCTTCTCACTGAGTCAGACTCAGGTAGTGGAAGGTGTCTTGGTCCTGAAGGTGATTGTTCTCTAGGTGAGGAGATAAAAAGCAAGCAGGCACTTATAATAAGTAATAAAATAATAGTGTGGACACCAGGAAATCACACTATGCAGAAGAAAGCCATCTGCTGGAATTTTGGAGGTTGAGCTAAGGGAAAGCAGAGGAACATGAGTAAATTCAGATTTTATAGAGGCTGATTTTTTTTTTTTTTTCAACTGGGGACAAAGCACAATTAGGAATAAAAGTAAACAGTTATTTAGAATGAGGAAACAACATTCACAAATTTTGGAAAGCTGACATATACCATAATATATCATAAAATCCTGAAAAACAATATAAAGCTCTAGGAATAACTACTAAATAACAACTAAAAATTTTTCATAGACTTTTGACTGTATACACTGTCATCAACTTTTATTATGACAGTCACTGTGTAACATCATTTTTAATAAAGAGGGTTTAGTCTTTCTTCCAGAATAGTTGGTCAGTTTTTTGTGAAATAAGTTTGGATAAATAAGCTCACAGGATAACACACAAGCCTATTTGCTGTTGTGAATATTCACTTTTTCAAACTTGTACCCCACAAATACAGGTATCCTAAAATTTATCTTTTATATGATTTTCTTTTTTTTTTCATTTAAAAGTATCAAGTATGTTTCTGAGAGGTGAGAACTTCCATACTAACTAGGTATACATAACAAACACATCCAAAAATATATTCCACCATATATAAACTGTATGTATCCTCAATTCAATTTCAACTTGGTAAGACCCCAAATATTTCCACAGCTACTTCGTGTCCAAGATTGAAGAGGACAAGAGTGTTGGGGGCAAATTCAGAGTGGAAAGAGGTAGAGGTTTAAATAAGTCTCAATTATTTTATTTTTGCAAATTACACAAAAATATATGAACATATTTACATCTTGCTAGGATGGCTTGCTAGGTCCTAGAAGGGGTCCATGTCAGGGGCATGGAGCTGAAACTTCTTCAGCTTATCTGTACAGCGGCCTTTGCAGAGAAGGAACCATGCTCCTTCTCCTTTGTAGAACTGAAAGGAGTGTATGTAGTTCAAAACACTAAATCACCAAGTAACAAGTATCTTTCTTTTAGCACAGTATTTTCTCTACAATACACAAAGAAATTATTTTTAAGTCAATCTACCAGTCAATATGAAAAATAAGGAATGTATACATTCCATTTCATAATTTATGTTACTAACTAGGAATACATGTAACTGTTTCAGTTACAAGTATCAGATCATCAGATGGAAAGAAACCAGGACTTGCAGTGAGTAGATCTGGTTAAGCTATGGGTTTTTCAGTGAGGCTGGTATATTAGTCAGGGTTCATCAGAGAAACAAATAGAAGATATATATCATTCTTATTTTATTTTATATTACATTAAAATCTTTCCATTTATTTTTACATTTTATTTTTTTTTTTCCCATAAAGGTACTTATCATGAGGAATTGGCTCACATGATTTATGGAGGCTGACAATTCCCAGTTTCTGCAGTTGGCAAGCTGAAGAGACCACGGAGAGCCAGTGGTGAAAGTTCCAGTCCAAGTTAAAGACATGAGGACCAGAAGAGCCCATGGTAGAGGTCCAGTCTGAGTCCCACAGGCTTGAGACCCAGGAAGAGCTGATGTTTCAGTTCAAGTCTGAAATAAAAAAAAAACTGATGTCCTAGCTGGAAGACAGTCAGGCAGATGGAGTTCCCTCTTAGTTGCAGGAGGGTCAGCCTTTTTGTTCTATTCATGCCTTCGGCTGATTAGATGAGGCCCACCCACATTAGGAAGAGCAATCTGCTACTGATCCAAATGTTAATCTCATCCAGAAACACCCTCAGAGACACACCTAAAACAATGTCTGATCAAATATCTGGGTACTCAGTGATGAGTAAAGTTGATCTGTAACATAAAATGAATGATCACAATTGGTTTTGAGGCTCTCAATGGTCCTCCCAACCCTGCTCTGAGATCTAATATTTTACAGCAGCAGATCTCAATTTGGGGTGTATATCAGAATAATGAGCTTCTAAAAGTACAGATACATGATAAGCGCTCCTAACTAATTATATCAAAATGTCCAAAAAGAGACCTGGAGATAGATTTTATATATATATAAATTCCTTTCAGGTGAATCCTATGGATTCTGCTAATTCAGTACAACTACATTAAAGGATTATTTACTATTTTTTTTCTAAAGTTCAGATTATCCATGGGAGAACCCTTATGAGATTCCACTGGCTCCTCATTTCATTTACATTAGAAGAAGTTTTAATGTGAATATATAATTATATCTTCCATTGTCTTTGATCACAACTTCAGAAATGTATTACAAAGGAAAATTGCCTCATGAGACAACTACACATTCTAAAGTGCATCCCAAAGAATACTCTCTATTCCAGTTCGTCATCTGTGTCTTTTCAATCCTCCCATATGATCCCTGTTAAAATACCAGCTAAAGGAGCCTTCTGTATCTAGGATTTCTTAACCCTCATTAAAACTACTGATACTAATTAGAATGCACTACAGCCCTGGAGAGGAGTCAGTGGTGCTCTGAGTCTCCACCACACGAATAGCCCCTTCTCATCAGAAGAGCTCACCTGAGTTCCTTCCACATAACTTGCCGTACTCTGAGCTGCTACCCTCTCCTTTGAATGCTGCTATCTAGAGGGTGGTCATGATCTATGAAATAATCTAAGGCAGGAACTCATTTCAGCAGGGGTAATAATTAAATGAAACGAGAAGGAAAACCACACAAAAACCTGCACCCAAATGAGCATAGCAGCCTTATTCATACCTGCTAAATCTTGCAAGTAACCAAGATGTTACTACACGACATTCTGGAAGAGGCAAATCTATGAGACAATATAAAGATCAGTGGTTGCCAAGGGTTAAGGGAGCAAGGAAGGATAAACAGACAGAACACAGCAGATTTTTAGAACAGTGACAGTAAAAATACTCTGTGTGATACCATAATGATGGATACATATTATTATACATTTGTCTAAACCCACACAATTTACAACACCAAGAATTACCCTAGGGTAAATGATGAACTGTGGGTGATTATCATGTGTCAAGGAATGTTCATCCTTGGAAAAAAAAAATGTAGCATTCTGGTAAGTGATGTTGATGATGCAGAAGGCTAGTACGTGTGGGGGCAGGAGGTATATGGGAGAACAGTTTAAGGATTCCTCAAAAAATTAAAAATATCGTCATGTGATCCAGCAATCCTACTTATGGGTATCCAAATAATTGAAATCAGAATCTCTAAGAGATACCTGTTCATGTTCATTGCAGCATTATTTACAGTAGTCAAGATATGGAAACAAAAATATATTTACAGGTGAATGGATAAAGAAAATACTGGTATATACATATAGTGGAATATCATCTAGCTTTAAAAGGAAGGAAACCCTGCTATTTGCAACAACAGAGATGAACCCTACAGGAAATCATGCTAAGTGAAATAAGTCAGTAACAGAAAGACAAATATTGCATGATTCCACTTATATGAAGTATCTAAAATAGTCAAACTCATAGAAACAGAATAAAATGGTAGTTGCCAGGGGATAAAAGAGAGAGGGAAAGGGGGAATTGTTTTTTAAATGGGTATAAAGTTTCAGTTATGCAAGATGAATAAGTTCTAGAGATCTGATGTGCACTATAGTATTTACAGTTAATATGGCATATGCACTTTAAAACATACTAAGAGGACAGATCTCGTAGTAAGTGTTCTTACCACAACACACATACATGCACACAAAGAATACAAGATAATTTCAGGAGATGATGGATATGTTTAGTACCTTAGTGGTGATGGTATCACAGATGTATGCATCTATCCAAACTCATCAAAATGTATACATTAAATGTATTTTTGCATATCAATTATACCCCAATAAACTAAAAAAATTTCATTAGAAACACTTGGAATTCCCCAAAAATGCAACCTCCAAACCCAAAAAACTCAGACTTCTAACTCTAGAATCCTTATCTTCAAATTACATATTTGAAAAAAATTTAAAAAGCATGTTTCTAAATTTAAAAATGATATGTAATGCATATGAAAAAATGGACAATTTAAAATATATCATTTCAGGTTTTTTGTATCATACAGAATTTTTTAAATGGCATACCATACATTCTTGTTCTAGATCAGGTTTTTTCATTCAGTTGTATACAATCAAATACGTTTGGTGTCAGTATGTGGTAAGGGTGAATTGGGCATACACTTGGGGAAGGGAAAAGATGGCAGGTATCTTTGTTCAATCTTCTTTGCAACATGAAAACTGCTCCTAAAGGTAAGAATACTAATGCTCTTTACTGAAAGGAGGATTCTTATCTCCAGAATGTTCCTAACTGAATGTCCTTGTATAGAGCCTTCTTACAGAAAAAGGTAAAATAAGAATCTTTAGATATATGAGTCATGCATTGCTGGAAAATGTCCTGTCAACTCGGATATAAAATAAAGATGTTTCATAGACCAACTGTCCTCACTCTGTGGAACCATTGTGTAACCCAGAGAACTTATCTTTTTTTTTCTTTTTGACCCACTTTTATCATTATTCTCAAACTATTAATTTCTATAAATATCAACTGATTCCTTTGTGTTATGTTTTAATTTTTAAAATAGTATTGCTTAACTTAAATAGATGTTGAAACCTCTGATTTCAACCTATCCTTTTCTTCATATCTAGCTGTAGGTATATCTATGCCTATCTATATCTTTATATCCACAAGCAAAGTGGGTTCTGAATAGCCTAATTTTCTTTCATAATTCTTATAGTAGCCTTCGAGCTAAGTCAGTCGTCACAGTGTTCTGAGCGTTACCTTGGCAATGTCTATAAATTATCCACTAGTAGTTCAATTAATTCTGACTTATGTAATGTAGTGCTTATATTATTCTTAATTAGGTTTGTTTAAAAGGTCTTGAAGGCACTTATATCAGCAAACTGGTGTCCCATATGCTTCATTGTTCTTATACATTTCAGTATTTTATCTGCCTCACTCTTTGGCCTGATAAGCTAATTTGTGTCTTGCAAAGAACAAACTGAACAAATTTTCATGACGGATAGGATGTTAGGGGTGAAGGTTCACTCCAGTGCCCTGGAAAATCTAAAATCCTCAGGGATGTACAGCAGTAACCTCATCAGGCTAATAAAAGACAAGTCTAGGATTCCCCCTACCCTTCTTACACTATAGCTGCAGTGATCATTCAGAAATATAAGCATATAGAGCCAGAGAAAAAAAGGGTGGGTCACCACAAATTATAATAACATTTGTTCAGCACTGGCTAGAGGGAGATGAATAAAGCAGACGTGATATATATTATCATGAAGCCGACAGTTTGAAGGGAAAGGCATATAGTAAACAAACACAAAAATAAGTACACGTTTTGAAAAGGTCTTTTAAAATCTTGCATATTTCTTTGAAGGAAAACGGTAAAGGAAGCATTTTTTGGACTGAAGCCATTCCTTTTTATGAAGCGATATGTAAACTGAGGTTAATGGCAAGATGTGACTGGCCGGTAGGAGGTGAAAGCATTTTGTGTGACTGTTCTAGACAGAGAAAAGAGCATGGACCAAAAGGTACTAGTGAAGGTTCTCCAAAGAAAAAGAAAAAAAAATATATATATATATATAAACATAAACACATGTATATAGATGAGAGACAGAGAAAGAGAGAGAGAGATTTATTACGGGAATTGACTCATGTGGTTATGGAGGCCAAGAGGTCCCAGGATCTGCAGTCTGCACACTGGAGAACCAGAAGAGCCAGTGGAGTAAATTCTAGTCCAAGCCCAAAGAGCTGAGAATTAGGAGCCAAAGGTAAAATTCCCAGCCCAAGTCTGAAAGCCCAAGAACCAGGAGTGGCGATGTTTGGGGCAGGAGGAGATGGATGTCCCAGCTCAAGCAAAGAGCAAATTCACCTTTCCTCTGCCTTTATGTTCGATTCAGACCCTCTGTGGATTGGTTGATGTCTGCCTACACTGGGGAGGGGGATTTTCTTTACTCAGAATACCCATTCAAATTTTATTCTCTGCCAAAAACACTCTCAAAGACCCACCAGAAATGTTTACCAGAGACCGGAGCAACCCTTAGCCCAGGTAAGTTGACATATAAAATTAACCATCACAATTAACCATCACATCACAACCATTTGTCAGCTTGGCATCCATATACAACTCTTAAAAACCACACTTAATCTTCACATAACGACAAAAACAAGGTCTTAATTCCATCTAACACGATACAACTTTTCTGCATAGAACTGAAAATGCACTAATCCTTCTTCAGAAGAGTAGGTAAAGTCCCTGAGTAATGTTTACTCTTCTCCTGATATCCCATAAGTTAAATACTCTGAAGTAAAATTAATAATGCTTAAATACTGATATTAAAGCAATACATCTTATGTTAATGATAGGGAATCAGAGAGGAAAGAAAACAAAGATATAAAGAGATAAACAGTGTTGGTTTCTGCTGGCAGACAGAGGGATAGGCATATTCACAGCAAAACAAGGGAGAAATACTCATGACACTTACAGTCCTCATTTCTGTAATTGGCCCCCTGGTTTTACCTCCTTCAACCATTCATTCTGTGTTCCCTTTGTCTTCAGCAAGCACCTAGATGGTCATGATTCTTTACCTGGTGGGATGACCCAGACCTTCATTCCTGAAGGCTCAGGACCATTACTAATCCTGCCTGCATTGGATTTTTGTAGTTTTCCACCAACCTAACCACAGAGTATGGTAATACTAAGACTCCCTAAGGGATCTCCTGCATTCCTGATACAATCTTCCTCAGCTCCATGGGGGAGCATCAGTCCAAATTCCCCCTGGTAGTCAGGATCAATCACCCCAGCCAGCACAGGAACAAGTATCCACCAGTTGATTAAAAAAAAAGTGAAATCATGTAGACTATGGTAAATAGTAAAGGGAGGGGAGTTTTTTTCTCTACTCAAAGCATCCATCCCTGTGGATGGCCAGCTATTTGCCTACAACTCCAGGTGTCCCTCCATCTATTATTCTTTCCTTCCCAGGAGGAGGAGGAGTTATTTCACTGGTGAATTTAAAGGGGAAATTGGGCACCTGGAGCTCTACTCCTTTCTCTCCCGTTCTTTGGGTAAGAGAGATCTGCAAGAAACATACCTTCCACAATTTTTCTCAAACACAAAGGCTGAAGAGTAAAAGGGTCTCACATGAAAAATAGCTTTCACTTGTCCAGCTCATCTGTGGGGATATAAGTCAAACTTTTTAATATGGATTTTAGGATTAGGAAGCTCACTTTCCCTTACATATGTCTTATCAGTAACAATGAAGGTAATATATTAATTAATATATTTATTAATAAGATAACATATTAATCAGTAAATGCTACTAATTATGTAATATATTGATTCCTGCAGCAGAAAACTGGTTAAATGGTTACAAAATTCATTTTCTCTTTCTTTTTAAGTATATAGCTTGAATACATCTCCCAACATTCCTTACAATTAGGTGTCACTATGCAAACGAGTACTTGCCTGTGGGTTATAAGTGGAACCAAGGTACACTGCCCCCAAGCCCAGAGCACAAAGCCCCATATGATCCCCATTCTCTTTCCTAATCTTGATCAGATGCAGAGTGTTCATCTCAGCTGCATGACCTCTGAGAGCCCAGGGCACAGAGTCACTACATAGAAGGAGAAGGCTACCCTCCAAACATATGTAGGGTGTATATGTGAATCAAAAATAATCATCTGTTGGGTCCTATCCACCGAAATTTGGGGCACTGCTCCTTAGAGCAGTTTAGGGTAGAAAAGAGTGGTATCATTATCAGACATCCTTTGAATTGTCAACATCTGGTGGTTTAACCAGGTGGATTTAAATTTCCTTAGACTTCCAATTACTTGGAGGGCAGCTATACTCTAAGTAAAAGGGAAGTCAATGAAGTGTTTGAAGCAAGGGTGTAATATGATCCAGTTTGTGTTTTTAGAAATATCACTCTGATTGCTGGATGGAAAAATAAAAAGTTCAACAGTGATGGATAAGAGACCTGGCAGGAGGGGGCAAAGTAGGAGATCTGATGGTTATGACTGGGAAAGTAGCAGAGATGGAAAGCAATGGTAGGAGCTACAGTTTAGGGTTAGAACTGATAAGATATATTAACAATTTTGGTCATTTCTATGGAGTAATTTCTTTAAGCCACAAAAATAGCAAAATGAGAGAGGTTTAAACTAAGTTTTGAGCTCATAACAGTACTAACACTTCGCCATCCACCTATTTCAAATAAGTATCTTCGAGGATCTTTTCCTTATGCATGCATAATAGCTGTCATATTGGCAAGGGAAAGAAAAGCAAAAATAAACTGGGACTACATCAGAATAAAAAGCTTCTGCACAGCAAAAGAAACAATCAACAAAACTAAAAGAGAACCTCCTGAATGGGAGAAAATATTGCAAATAACATAACCAATAAAGAGTTACTATCCAAAATAAATAAAGAACTCATACAACTCAACACCAAAAAAAAATAATTATAATAATAATCCAATTAAAAATGGTCAGGAAACATGAACAGACACTTCTCCAAAGAAGACATACAGATGGCCAACGGACATATGAAATAATGCTCATATCACTCATCATCAGGGAAATGCAAATCAAAGCCACAGTGAGATACACCTCACATCTGTCAGAATGGTTAAAATAAAAAAGACAGGAAATAACAAGTGTTGGCAAAGATGTGGAGAAAAGGGAACCCTCGTGTATTGTTGGTGGAAATGTAATTTGGTACAGCCACTGTGGAAAACAGTATGGAGGTTTCCCAAAAAATTAAAAATAAAAATACCATATGATACAATAATTACACTACTGGGTATTTACCCAAAAAATGAAATACTAATTCACAAAGATATATACATCCTTCCATCTATTGCAGCATTACTTACACTCACCAAAATATGGAAGCAACCTAAGTGTCCACTGACATAATCTCTTAAAAAGTGAAGGTATCTTCAACCAAACTTCAAGTAAAAAATAAATAAAAGAAAGAAAAATTTAGAAAAAATCTTATTTCTGAAAAAAATTAAAGGTAATAGTGTAGAATTTTAGCTACATATAATCCTAATTCTAACCTTCTGTTTCCCCAAAATCAGAACAGTGTTTTGAGGTATTTGAGATAAGGCTTTATTGACGGCCCTTAGTGCCGTATATGGCCCCACAAAGCTTGTCTCTGTAAGTATTTAATATAAATATTACAAAAAAATTGTAAATTATAAATTACTAGAAACAGTTGTTATCACAAAAAGATAGAAGATTCCTCAATAAAATCCTTAAAAAAATTCCAGTAAGAGTACAAAACTTTCAAAGACAAATTACATTTCATTTTTAAAGTTACATTTCATTTTTCAGTTTGAGACCAATTTTAAAATGTTAGCAGTATTCTCCATATATGGTAAGATATCTTCCATTATGGAAAGAAGCAGAGTCATTTATTGTTAAAGCAAAAGTACCATAATTATTTGTAAAAGGCGAAAGATTTACACGATCTGAAGAGAAACCAGAGTATTCATAATTATTTGTAATCAATATTACTTCCATAAATATCCGATTCTCTAGATCATGAGGTTTCATGAAAATAACCATTTCAAAAAATTGGAATTCACATTGTAATTCCAAATCAGTACTTACACATGTGCAAAGGAAAAGCTGAATAAGTATTAAATTTAGTATGGGAACAGCATTTGGAATATCATTTCTACTACTCATTGTCTTGGTTGTGTTTTAAATACGTATTAGATTTTACAGTTAAGTTCTTATATTTACTCTTCGCTAAATGTCAGTGATTTAAGAATGATTTCCCTCTAAAGATGCCAGATTTTCAAATACATTTTTAAAAACCTTGGTCTATTAAGCACATCTGTTTCCATCTCTAAAAATTGCTAATCTTTCTATCAGCAGTTCCTAGCCAGGCATGTATTTGCTTGTAACAGTTTCAGGCATCTAAAACAGAATTACATTTGTATTCAAAATTTTTTTATAGATGAGGAGCTACAGTGAAAGTGAAGGTCATTTATCATAATTTTTGAGGAATGGAGTAAGAAAGAGAATTCACATGAAGTTCCAAAGGATACATCATGACACATTTCCAGATTGTCAATCAACTGAATAGAAACGTTGACTATTTTACACTTATAATTACTCTACAATGCCATCTTAAATGTACCACAAAATTCTTCTTGTTCTAATCTATGATAAAACAAAGTATACATAAAAATTACGTGACAAAGTATTTTTCCTTATTCAGTTTTTAAATATTTTCAAATGTTCCACAATATTTTATAAAATAATTTAAACATATGTGCATATCACATCTCTTCTAAAAAGGCTTTAAAGATTATCACAAATTGCATTTTTAGGGAGTAGAAAGAGATTTTAAAAACTAATCTCATATAAATAAATCAAATAACGTTTTTTCTTTTTCTCTGTTAAAATTAACTTTCCATCATCTACAGTAAAACTTTTTTTATTAATTGTCACTTCCACTCAATGTTCAAATTTGTAGTTCATTGAACTGAAACATGTGCTCAAAGTTTAAATAGTTGAACAAATTTTTCACAACAATGTTGAGGTTTCCCCTGTTTCAAAACCTCTATAATTTTATCTAGTAAAAGGATCACATATGTACTAATACATATTTCTGTATGTGTATCAAATGTAGACCTATTTTACAGTGTAAAATGCTATATTGGTTTTATTTTTTCTCATCTATAAAGCTTTGTTAAAGTAGACATGTTCCCACTTAATGTGCAAAATATCATCTTTGAATATAAAACATTAAACATCTAAAATATACATATCCTTTGTAAACCAACTCAAAACCATGCCTTTTTCAAAAACAGTTGCTACATAAATGTTAAATTACTTGGAAAAAAAGCATTAAGAAACTAATGTTGTCAAGTCTGCAGTGTCCACTAGTGGCAAGAGAGAGTAAATGCACATTTATTTTAAATTTAAAACCCATTCTATCTTCAGTATTAGTTTTCTCAATCAAATTTAGAGCCCATTAAATTATAGGGGCAAATACACATACACTCTAAATATATATAATTCTTGTATTCTGAACTGTTTTCCTGTATAACATTAATTTACTGTCCTTGTTCACACTCAGAGACATCATGTTCAGTTAGGTACCTGTGAATATAAATGCTATGAATCCATATATAAATGCATCTGTATATGTACACACACATACCTGTGTATACATATATACATATACCGAAAGCTTGAGCTAAAAACAAAACAACTATGACAATCTAACGTGAATCTATAAAGGAGAGGTAAGCTTTATGTGGCTTGTTAGCTTTAATTGTTTAATTTAGGCTCATTGAGAAATGTTCTCAAACTAACGATCTGTGGCTCTCACTGAAATGACCTTTT
Organism: Neomonachus schauinslandi; assembly: GCF_002201575.2. Taxonomy (NCBI): domain Eukaryota; kingdom Metazoa; phylum Chordata; class Mammalia; order Carnivora; family Phocidae; genus Neomonachus; species Neomonachus schauinslandi. Next base: position 8,764,894 of record NC_058416.1, read on the forward strand.
GTTAATAAATTATTTTTAAGCAGGAGATATTTGCTTAATAATATTAGGAAAAGCTCTCCCTCATTTTGAATCTCAGGGGTCCACTGTGTTAACATAGCTGACTATTTCTGAGCCAGTGCATGATCATTACTATACTCCACGGACGTCAGAACGCCTACATATGACTCCTAAGTCAGGCTTATGTTGGCAACTAAGGTTCGTCATGTGAGTTCAACAAACGTGATGACTCTAAACTTTACCACTTGCTGGAAACAAACCTGAAGCAACATTAATATGGGATTTCATAAACAAAGAGAAATACTGCTTACCACGTTTTTTAACAACGGATGGAACAGTGCTTTTGATTAAGGCACAATTACATACTTGATTTAGAGACTCACCTTCTTTTATTTTTTATTTTTTTTTATTTTATTTTTTTGATTTTATTTATTTATTTGCGAGAGAGACAATGAGAGACAGAGCGCATGAGAGGGAGGAGGGTCAGAGGGAGAAGCAGACTCCCCGCCAAGCAGGGAGCCCGATGCGGGACTCGATCCTGGGACTCCAGGATCATGACCTGAGCCGAAGGCAGTCGCTCAACCAACTGAGCCACTCAGGTGCCCCGAGACTCACCTTCTTTTAGACAGCTGGTCAGCATACGTATGCTTTGTATGCATGGACATATATGTGTGTGTGTGTGTGTGTATATATACATGTAATATATAACGTATAATACATAGTATATAATTAATGTAATACATATATAAATAAACACACATATATACACACCCAACTAAATGTTGACTCATTTGAAGCATTTGGCTTGTCATCATTTTGTCAGGATTTTTCTTTTCTTTGCTCATTATTCTATCCCACATGCTTACCTAGAACAATGCTTTGGTACACACAAGATGTGCAATTAATATTGTTTTAACAATGAATATTAATAAATCATTGAAATGGGAAAGGTTCATGACAGAATTTTATTGATGAAAATGCAAAGGAAAAGTATAAAGGCAAGTCGCTGATCCTGAATAATCCATAAAGCCAATATGAAAAGAACCTAGGTGCACTTGAGATATATTGGTATTTTCATACTGTCACACAAAAGAATAAGATAAAATTGTTTATTATAAGTGCTATGGTATAATGACCTCTTTAGCATTCCCCTCACATGTGCCTGGAATGGATAGTTAATTGTGTAATGTTGATCATTAAAAATATGTGTTATTTAGAAAAAGATTTCTTATGGGTTGAGTTTGACTGAGTTCACATGAACATGTGAGTTAAAATATCCCTCTTGTGAAGGAAATTCAATTTTTTACTTTTCCTCTTGTCTATGGAGCTTTCTGCCTACTAGGTTACACATCTGAACAGAGAAAACTGTCAGTTTCATTTCTTCCTCTACATAGTATGCCTCCATACCTCTTTCAGACTTTTTGGCTTTGATTCTTTCAGTTCTTCATACTTCCATTTCCATACAGACAAAGCTGACTCCAGTCGTTCTATTTCTTTTTCCAAAGATGAGCGCATTCTAAATAAAGAATTAAAAGCAAAATAGACTTACAATTTAAAAATAATTTTAGGAACACATTCAATTTTTGATTTCCTATTTTCCTTATTTTTATACTTGTATATGACCTTTATAATCACAGGAAAACTTTCCTAGCTTATTAAAAATTACAAATATTGAATAAAACGGTTTAATTTGTTATTCTGTCAATTAGCATTAGAGTAGGTTAAACATATGACTTTGCCAGTATCAAAATATTTGACTTTCTACCTGCTTTCTCCTGTATTATTCATGCATTTCTCTCATTCTCTTACTCATATTGTTTCCCTCCCATATAAGGAAACAATATGAATATGAATATATATATATTTCTAATTTTAACATGGCTTTTATCCAACCTCATACTGTGACTATATATGAATGAAGAATCCTTTGATATGAAAGAGAATGCCAAGGAGTCTACATAATAATTTAAGAAATCAATCATTTACTGGGGATATAAAAATACTTTTTAAAAAATATTTGCAGTTTTGTTTTAATGAAGCAATTTCACTGGGATCTTTATTTAAAATAATTGAAATTAATTTATCCATTTGTACAACAAATGACAGAGTTAGGATTGAAATCCAGTCCTTTAATATCTCAATTATTGATTTTTTTTTGTATGCCCATATGTCTATCAGAGTGAGTCACTGAAAATAATTGTTTACTTCTGGTTGTAATTAGCATATATCGACCTTTGCAGATGGCCAATCCTCATCTGTGTGGTGCATCAGATTATTGTTAAAAAATGCTCAATCTCTTTTCTCTACTTCAATGGGCAGAGCTGCTTTCCCCAACCCTTGTTTCTAGGCTTTGACAATGGGATATTAGCAGATATGACAGACCCAGATGTTTGAAAAGAATCTGTGTGGTTGGGCTTCTTCTTCTCTTATGTCTCAGCCATCACTGTGAAAAGAGTTTCCCTGAGGAAATGCTGTCCCCAAATAAAAACATAAAGCAGATCTGAGCCCAACCTTACTATGGAGACAAGCTGAGCTGGCCCACCTTTTTTGTATCCATATGGGCAAAATATATCATTATTTTAGGCAACTGAATTTTATGGGTTGTGTGTGTGTGTGTTGTTCTGTTGAGTTTTTTTCTGCAGCTAAAGATAACTGACAGAAAACAATACTTAAAAGGGGAATGCTACAGGAAAAACGGTGATAAAACATAAGCAGCTGGAAAAACGGTGATATGCGTTATTTAGTGGTGAAACACATGACAAAATCATCACTTGCAGTGTTTTGGAAAATGGAAAATGCGCCTGACATCACCAGTGGAATGCTAGTGGGCATCATGTGGCTGAGCCTTCCAAGTGTTTATGCAACTGGTTTTACCTTCTTGTATTTTGGCCACAGCAATGAGAAGTACATAGCAATGCAGACTCACTGCTCCCAGTGGGAGTGTGAGACACAGGACCATAGCCAGTCTTTCCTGCAGAGCCCAGTGTAGATCAATCAGCCTTTAGTTGCCTCAGAGACGCCAGCTGAATAAAGTCTGATTGTTGTATACCACTGAGATTTTGTGGTTGTTTGTTACAACCTTTTTGTAATTATAATTAACCAATACACACACTTGGGTCTATTTTGGTGATAATGTCACTAGAAGGAACTTAGAAACATATTCACACATCTGGAAGATGCACCCAGAATCAAAATTGAATGCCATTTACATATTTATGAGAAATATGAATATTCCAGGTAGTGATACTATGAAAATAATTTAAAGTAGAATTAGGCCATAAATATATTAGTTTAATCCAATCAATGGATAAACAGCTTATTAAAAAGTTATATAATTATATTTGCATGAACCAAGCCATAGAATTGAAGAGAACATGTGAGAATTAGTTAGAGTTTAACCTCAGAAGACTCAGGTTGCAAAAACACCAGCACCATTTATGACTATAATTTTGAATGCCTTATTAACAATAAGTATATTAAAACTAACAAACAAAAGGGCTTGATATAAAAGTCTATGTTCTGTGAACACTGTCTATGAATGTCCACAGCTCCAGATTAACAACCTCAGCCCAAAATCCTGATAGATAAGCAGACCCAGCCAGCTAATGACACCCAAGTTACTTACCAAGATATTATTTTTATCCTGAGTGACTATGTTTGGGATTTCAAGAAGAATGGGATTAAGTATAGAAATAATGAACAAATTGCCAAATACTAATATTTGGTGTCACACTTAAACAGAACATGTAAAAATCACTGTACATTAAGATATGTTACATATTTGGCATTTGGATAATTTTAAGGTTTTTGGATGATTAGGCACATTTGAATATTTAAAAGAAATTGCGTATTGACTTAGACTTGTAAATTTAAGTTGCAAAATATAAGAAAATTTCACTAAGTTTAAACTTCATTGGAATGTTTAAGAATCACCATATTTATAATTTTAATTTACTAGAGTTGCATGAAAAGAACATGGGAATCTTTTTTGTCAGGGACTGAAAATTTTAAAACGGAAAAGGAATATAGCAAATTAGTAAAGTGATTTTATTAAAGGATATTAATTAACTACATTTGTGTAATAAGCACAATAAAAATTTATTTGAAAATTTGAGAAAAGTCTACATTTTAAAATTTACAAATTCAAGATCATACATGTTCAGAAATCACTATCAGTTTTTAACATTACACTTTAATAAATCAAATGATAATGTCAGCAAAAAACTCACATTGACATAAAAATGATTTACTATTACTGTAGAATAAATGTTGATTCTCAAAAATGTCATCAAAAAGTACTGAGGTAAATATTCTTTCAAGAATTTTATAAGAGGTTCAAGAAGAACACTTCAACTATATATTAAACTTTTAATTTTAGTTATAGAGAAACATGGATGTATTCTAAAGATATAATTATATCTAGATTACACTTAGACTTAGAATAAGTAGTCAAAGCCAGTTCATGAAATAAAAATAGAATTTTGCCCAAGTGTATTAAAATAAAATAGATTCCTATTCCTTATTAAAGGCAAATTAGTAATATTTAAAAGAATATTATTTATCTCTTCAAGTATGCATCTTAAATGCAATAACTAATATTTATTAGTTTACTGAAATAAAATTATGTATTTTTATTACAAAAATGGTACAAGTTAGAGAAGTGAAAGGACAGGCATTTCATAAACATGTATTTGGTGGTAATGTGATGCTTGTATATTTTTATTTTTAGTATGGCTTCATGAAATAAAAATTTGTGACTCTATGCAAGCAAGCACTGAGGACATTGCACACTTAAATTTATGCAGCAGAGGGCACTCCTTAAATTCTTAATTTCTGGCCTAATCAATTTGCTGTATATTTTAGAGGGATTTTCAAAATTGATTAATTATACAGTTAAATTTATAATTGAAATTTAAATTATCATCATATCATTTGAACTACAATAAGGCGAAGGAAAAAAACTAATTTTACTCTAAAGAATAGTGCATATTTTATGCACTTCTTTTAAAAAATAATAAAGTTCAGCAAAAAAGTAGTATTTTTAATATGATGATGTAAACTTTTATAGATCTTATTGCTAAAATATATAACATTTGCAGAACTAAAAGATAAGGTGTGAACCAAAATGATTTTTATGGAAAGATATTATTATATTTCTATGCAATCTTTTGATACTTTGTTAACTGTCATGATCCCATAATAATTGAACATAAAATTTGGAAATATATATAGACAGGAAAATTAACCAAAATATTTTTCAGGAATGAAAATTTCTGAGACATTAATATTTGGGGATAAAATAATCATTTTTTTAACTGTTTCACTGTAAAATATCTAATAAGTATTTTCTTTAAGGTCTATTAATATCAAATGCTTTTACCAAACAAAAACAGATTAACTTGTAATAACATCTAGATATCAATTTTTCTATTAGTTCAAACTCTAGAGTTAGTATCAAACTATAAATAATAAAAGATGTTTATGTTTTTAATCAGCAACAGATTTGTCATTTTGTGATTCTACTCGCAAGTAGTTACAATTATATCTTTGAGCATTTTCACCATCTTTCAGCAAATAGCCAAAGCCATATATATTTAATTTAATTAGAAAAGAGGTGAATTTAAAGAATATTATAAAGATCAGAGATGTTCAGAAGGATCAGAGACCAAGGCTCAGAGGCAATCCAGGAAGGGACAAAGGACCACTCTCATGCCACAGAGCTGATCCTATCAAGACCCCACTGCCTATACACTTTCTTGGTATCAATTGTGTGTCTGAGAAGTAAATATTTCAAATTAGCTAATTTAAGTAGTAAAGGATATTAATAGCTCAAAGAATCTTTTTGAGGAGATTCTGGGAAGATCCAGAGAAGCAAATGGGAAACGTGAACAGCCGGAAGTACCAAAGATGAGGCCATAGCAATCTTCCCATCAGCATTTCATTGCAGCCACCATTTAGGTACAGACATCACAGCATGACCTTAGTACCACCAACTGCAGACATGGCGGTAGTTTCACTCAATCCCAGAGACCACTGCTGCCTCCGGGATCAAGAAGTAGCTACTCCCACAGCCTTTCTCCTCACCAGGATGGATTCCGGGTGCTCTCTTCTTCTCGGGGCATTAGGTTCTGCTAAAAAGTCCAGGCGGCTACGTCGGAAGAGCTGTTTCTATGTCAAGTGTCTGCACATGGGCTATAAGAGAAACTCAAGCTGAGACTTACTAGCAACTTTGTAGTCTATGCAGAGAAGCAGACTCTGTCTCCTTAGGTAGGCGATTGCCCAAACGCAAAAGACACTACAGAGTAAAAAACACTTGCGAAAGTACACAAAAAGTGATTTGAGACGGATTAAATATAAGACTGAAACTGTAAAACTTCTAGAAGAAAACTTTTTTTTGGATTTGGCACCAAAAGCAAAAATAAGTAAGTGGAAGCACATAAAACCAAAGTGCTTCTGCACAGGAAAAGAAACAATCAACAAAGTGAAAAGGCAACCTATGGAATGGAGAATATATTTGGAAACCATGTATCTGATAAGGGGTTAATATCCAAAATATAGAAGGAACCCATACAGCTCAATAGCAAAAACAAAACAAAACAAAAACAAAAAAGCCCCCAAACAAACACAAAGAATGAGAAAGAGTAAACAGTTTTCCAAAAAGACATACACATGGCCAAGTATATGAATAGGTGCTTCACATCAGTAATCATCAGGGAAAAGCAAACCAAAACCTCAGTGAGCTATCACCTCACCATTTTAGAATGGCAATTGTCAGGGCGCCTGGGTGGCTCAGTCATGAAGCGTCTGCCTTCGGCTCAGGTCATGGTCCCGGGGTCCTGGGATTGAGCCCCGCATCGGGCTCCCTGCTCTGCGTGGAGCCTGCTTCTCCCTCTCCCACTCCCCCTGCTGTGTTCCCTCTCTCTCTGTGTCTCTCTCTGTCAAATAAATAAATAAAAGCTTTTAAAAAAAATTAGTTTTGGGGCACCTGGGTGGCTCAGTTGTTAAGCGTCTGCCTTCGACTCAGGTCATGGTCCCAGGGTCCTGGGATCGAGCCCCACATCGGGCTCCCTGCTCCGCTGGAAGCCTGCTTCTCCCTCTCCCACTCCCCCTGCTTGTGTTCCCTCTCTCGCTGTGTCTCTCTCTGTCAAATAAATAAATAAAATCTTTAGAATGGCTCTTATCAAAAAGACAAACAATAGCAAGTGTTGGTAAGAGTGTAGTTAAAATGCCACTGTAAAGGAGAATGTAAATTGGTGCAGCCACTATGGAAAAAGATATGCAAGTTCCTCAAAAAATTAAAAATTAAAAAAATCTAAAAAAAATTAAAAATAGAACTGTCATATGATCTAGCAATCCCACTTCTAGGTATATAGCCCAAGGAAAAGGAAATCAGTATCTCGAAGAGACTTTCATGTTCATTGCAGCATTATTCATAAAAGCCAAGTTACAGAAGCAATCTAATTGTCCATCTATAAATGAATAGATACAGAAAATATGAGATGTGTGTGTTGTGTGTTTGTGTGTGTGTGTACATATGTAGGACATTACGCCAAGTGAAATAAGCCAGACACAGAATGACAAATATTGTATCATTTCATTTATATGCACAATCTTAAAAAGTTGAACTCATAGTAACAGAGAGTAGAATGGTGAGCGCCAGGGGCTGGGAAGTGGGGAGAGTTAGGAGACATCAGTCAAAGGGTCCAAACTTTCAGTTATAGAGTAAGTTCTGGGAATCTAATGTACAGCATGATGACTATAGCTAACAATACCATACCGTATACTTGAAATTTGCTAAGGGGGTAGATCGTAAGTGGTCTCACCACACACACAAATTATTAATGGTGTTAAGTGAAGGATGTGTTAATTAGCTTGATTGCGGTACTCACTTCACAGTGTATACCAAAACATCACGTGTGTTTGTCAGGATGAGCATGGGTGACGTATGGAACTGCTGAATCACTGTATCATACAAGAGCAACTAATGCAATACTGTATGTTAACTAACTGGAATTAAAATAAAAACTTAAAAAAAACACCCCAAACCCATCACATTGTACAACGTAAAAATACACAAATTTTATTTCTCAGTTATACTTCAAAAAGCTAGAAAAATATAAAGGAATACAAATCATAAACTACTTTTCTAAAAAGACAGAGGTTTACCACATATCCCATTAGTGATAGTGAATAAATAAATAGGCCTGTCTCATCTTTAATAATATTACTTTAAATAATATTAACTAGACTTGCATGTCAATTTGTTCATTGTGTTCATTGAAGAATATATATATATATATATTCCCATCAAGATTTTAAGTCTCCTTTTATCGAGAAAAAACACACCATTTAATGAAGCAAAGCAAAATAATTGAAGCATGCTACTCTTCTTCTACAGAAAATAAACTAAGAAATACAATTGAGGGGGGAGGATTAAAGCTCTGCTTAAATGACGTGGAACAAACACTTTCTAAGGGACACAGGTGCCATCTGCAGTTTAATTTGAGAACTGGTTCTAAATGGTAAAATATTCTACCTCATCTTTATTTAAGATCTCACATTGCCCAGGTTCCTCCCCCTAAATGTCTAGGTATGCCTCGCTCGGTCAGAGGATCAGATTCCCCTCCTCACCTCACTTTTTCTACCTAGGAAGTCTTTATCTAAGAGATCAAAAATATATAAATCCTCAATACACGAGGAACTTCTAGATACTGGAAAATCATTTTTCATAAAACTGATCAGCACTCAGAATACAAATAATATAATAAAGTTTACTGTATTGATAAGGAGGTTCTCACGAGTGACAATGGTGGAAAGGATCCCCTGAGTTCTCCTGGCTGAATCCTGTGCTCTAGTCAAGAGAATTTTCCCACGAGCTGGGAACAGAAAAAATTACATTCACATGTTCTCAACTCTGGCCCATCCACATGCTGAGATTCCAGGAGGAAGTTTTAAAAAGTTAGACAGATTTATTACAACAGTATATATCCTTGGGAAACATTCTCTGGTGATACAAAAAAGGCTTTGTGATTGCCTCGTCTGGACTGCATGCTGATGCTGATTCCTGGACACATAATACCCATGGGACTGTTTATTAAAGAGAAGAGTGAGGAGACAAAGTGGAATCAGAGGTCTCCTTCCCCCCTTATTTTCTGGCCTGACTATGGTTTATATGTTGAAGTCCCAGTGAATTGGAGAATTTACTTACTATAGGGATTGTTAATTTATTCCCAGGGAGTCAAATTTAATGTATGTGTGAGTGTCTGAGTGGGAGTGTAGAGATACACATGTGTATCATTAAAACTGGCACCTCGGCGAGTTTACATGTAGGAAGGAACAGCTTCATATGGTTCTACTACATTATGTCAGGGAAGTTAACACTGTGAGTGGGCGTGAGAGAAGTCTATAACTACTAAAAAGTTAAATCCTTCAAGAAATAAAACACAGAGGTTAGAACTTGACTGCGACTTACAGTTCCAAATGAAATTTTTGTTTAAAGATTTTGTTTATTTGACAAAGAGAGAGACACAGCGAGAGAGGGAACACAAGCAGGCAGAGGGAGAGGGAGAAGCAGGCTTCCTGCTGAGCAGGGAGCCCAACGCGGGACTCAATCCCAGGACCCTGGGATCATGACCTGAGCCGAAGGCAGACGCTTAACGACTGAGCCACCCAGGCACCCCTGAAATTAATTTTTAATATGGGTACAGGCCTAAAAATTAATTCAATTTTTTCTCCTTCCCACTAATGTCGATTACCTATATTTGGAATTTATATTTGATGGTAGAATAACATATATTTATTATATACACAGGAATATTATTACAACCTATTGTATTATGATTGGATTATCACAATCGATTCATATGGTGAGGTATAGACAAAGCATCTGAAAAAGGGCATTAGTGGTGGGAATAAATTTCAGAGGGACTAATGAGACATTTCTGGCTAACAGATAAAGAATGGCATATAAAGGGCTTACACTACCTGCGAAAGGTTTGTGGGCATGTTATCATTATTCCAATCCATTTAAACCAGGAAAATTGAAAGCATTATATAACATATAATTATATTCATACTTATTTTTTCCCATTTTTTTCTGCCCAATTAAGAGTCTTATAAGTAAAGAGATGGAAAAATAATGATTTTCAGATTTGGGTACCATATTTTAAAGTGTATCAAATATTCCACAATGCTAATAACTGTCTAAGGTGAAGAAATAACAAAAAAATCATACTGAGTAATTCACACTAGTGGTCACTTTCCCGGACATTATTCATGTTTGATCCTCACAAGAATTCAATGAAGAAGGCAGAAGTGATGCTATATGACTTTGAGTCAAGGTCATTAAAACGCCATATATTTCTCTTTGTACCCTTAAGATGTTTGCTTTCAACCAAGCCACTACGCTGTGAGGAGTCAAAGTGGCCACAAGGATAGGACACCTGCAGGTATTTGGACTAGGACCCCAAGGGAGAACCAAGCAACTGCCAGATATGCGACTAAGTGAGGTGGCCTCAGATGATTGTGGCCTCCAGCCCTCAAGTCATCTCCAGCCTTGAGCCATCCCAGCTGAAGTCACATGCAGTGAGAGATGAGTTGTCCAAACAAAGCCATGCTCAAGCTTCATGAACAGAATGAATGGTGATTGTTGTTTCAACACTAACCACTGTGTGGGAAGTTTTGTCATAAAACAGTCGATAACTGGAATATAGGTACCACTATCCATATTTTTACAAAGGACACAACAGCACAGTCTTGGCTAACCCAGTATCATGTAGCTGAATATGTCAGAACCAAGGAGCATATCCAGGTCATTTAATCTCAAGTCTAGTGCTCTTTGCTCTATACCACAAATGATCAATGAATAAAGCATGTTTTTCTGCAATCAATAACTCACAAATTGTGAATTGTCCCTTATAAATATTGACACATTTTTTTCATTTTTATTGACTTGCTTAAGTCTACTAACGCTGTAAAAATTAGAAAATCCACTGGCTATTCTAACCATATACATTAGTGATTATAATTAAGGTGAATCTGCCAGAGATGATGAGAATAAGGCTATAATAAAAGAATGATAGAAACTAAAAACTAACAATCTATAAATTACTCTTCAAAATTTAAAAATTGACTTGTTTTGTCATTGTTTCTGGAGATTTCCTCTGATCCTTTCTTATCTTTGTCCCTTTTCGTCTCTCCTTAACACTCAAGAGTCCCCTTTAATATTTCTTGCAGGGCTGGTTTAGGGGTCATGAGCTTCTTTAGTTTTTGTCTGGGAAACTCTTTATCTTTCCTTACATTCTGGTGAGAGCTTTGCTGGATAGAGTATCTTGGCTGCAGATTCTTCCCATTCAGCACTTTGAATATATCATGCCACTCCCTGCTGGCTTGCCAAGTTTGTTGAGAAGTCTCCAGCTAACCTTATGGGTTTTCCCTTGTAAGTTAAGGACTTCTTTTGTCTTGCTGCTTTTAATATTTTTTCATCATTATATTTTGCAAATGTAATTACAATATGTCTTGGTGTTGGCCTGCTTTTGTTGATTTTCATGGGAGCTCTCTGTGCCTCCTGGATCTGGATGACTGTTTCCTTACCCAGATTAGGGAAGTTTTCCACTATTATTTCTTGAAATAAATTTTCTGTTCCATTTTCTCTTCTTCTTTTGGGACTCCAATAATATGAATATTACTACATTTGATAGAGTCACTGATTCCCTAAGTCTATTCTCATGTTGTGTAATTCTTCTTTCTCTCTCTTGTTCAGCCTCATTATTTTCCATTATTTTGTCTTCTAGGTCACTAATTCATTCCCCTGCTTCTGCCAGCCTGTTGTTCATTGCATCATGCCTGTTTCCAATCTCGTTTATTGCATTCTTCATCTCTGATTCTTTTTTAATTCTTTTATCTCTGTTGTAAGGGTCCAAACGGCAATAAATACATATCTATCAATAATAACTTTCAATGTAAATGGAATAAATGCTCTAATCAAAGACACAGGGTGTCAGAATAGATTAAAAAAACAAACCCATCTATATGCTGCCTATAAGAGACTCATTTTAGACCTAAAGACACATGCAGATTGAAAGTGACGGGATAGAGAAATATTTATCATGCAAATGGATGTCAAAAGAAAGTCAGAGTAGCAATACTTATATTGGGCAAACTAGAATTTTTTTGTTCTTGTATTGTTTTTGTCCTGCATTGGTATCAGGGTAGTAATGGCCTCATGGAATGATTTTGAATATATTTCCTCTATTCCTAGGGGAATTATTTGTAAGATTTGTGAGATTTTGATAAAATTGTCATTAATTTTTTTTTTTTTTTAATTTTTGGTAGAATTCACCAATGAAACCATGTGGTCTTTGGCTTTTCTGTGTTGGGAGATTTTTGATTCCTAATTCAACTTTCATTCTTGTTATTGGTCTAAGAAGATTTCCTACTTCATGGATTCAAGATTCATGATTCAATATTGGTAACTTGTGCATTTTTAGGAATTATCTGGGTTTTTTTTTCTAAGTTTGCTTATGGTAACATTTTATCACATTCTATATTTGTGTGGTTATCTGTTGTATTATTTTCTTCTCCATTTCTTTTTGGTTTTTGAATCTTCTCTCTTTTTTCTTAGTTAAAGCATTGCCAATTTTATTTTATTTAAAAAAAAAAATTGGTCACTACTTTTCAATGTTATGTTATTATTTATTCTGGTCTCTATTTTATTTAATTCTGATTTTTCTTTGTTAGTTTCTTCCTCTACTAAATTTCAGCTAAGTTCCTTCCTTTTTCTAGTTCCTTGTGGTGTAACATTGTTTATTTGAACTTTTTTTCTTAAAACAGCATTTATAGCATAAATTTCATTCTAACATCTGCTTTTGCTGCATCCCACAGATTTTAGAATATTGTATTTTCTTTTTCTTATGTATTGAGACATATTTTGATTTGCTGTTGGATTTCCTATTTGGCCCACTGCCTTTGCAGTAGTGTGTGATTTAATATTTACATATTAAATATTTGATATTTTAAAAAATTCAAAAAAATGAATATAAATCAAATTCATTTTTTAAATATTAGTACTTAATGACTAATCATGGGTCAATTATCAAATGGCCTGTTTGTTAGACTTAACTTAAATAAGTTTGAAAATCAGACTTGGTTAAAGGAGACAATGATTAACACTTACTCTCTTTCTTTCCATAAAATTTTTTGGAACTCATCCAGATGAACCTGCAAAGCTGAAATTTCAGGCACTTCACTCTCCAAAGGCAGGGTCATTGCCTGCAGTCTTAATGCAGATTTCAGTGTACAGCTGTCAGAACCACTATTCTTGAATGAATCAGGAGAGTTAAGATTGAGTTTCATCTCCTCATTTAATCTTAACTGGTCAATAATCAAAACTTCTTCCTGAAAAGAAAAAAAAATAAAACAACTATTGTTAATTTTTTAAATCCAGTGCAGAAAAATCATGAAGAAAACATATTTTTGGAAGGAAATAAATGTTATGATTCAGCATCAAATTCCTATTTTCATTTCTTTATCAGTCTGTAAGAGGTATATGACTGAACTTTAACTTGCATTCCTCAAGATTTTTTTTTTCTTCTATGTCCTACATTATAGTGAAATACATTTCAGTCTTTGAAAATTTTTAATTTACAATGGAATCTAAGTTATATCGACCATAAATCCCATACATCATAGAAAGACTTAAAATTTTAGATGGAATTATAGAGGAGCAAGATATGCTATAAACTTTTAGAGGTGGAATTAAATAGAAAGGAGTAATAATAATAACTGATATTATTTAAAGAGATAAAATGAATTCCTAAAGTTTCTGAAAGTATGTTTCATGGGTTGTTAACAGTATTTACCAGTTTAAAAAAAATGGATAAATAATATTATGAACTGCTATATAAAATAAAGTTTTTAAAACGTTTATTTTGTATTTTTTTAAAAAACTACGTGGATGGAACTGGAGGGTATTATGTTGAGCGAAATAAGTCAAACAGAGAAAGACATGTATCATATGACCTCACTGATACGAGGAATTCTTAATCGCAGGAAACAAACTGAGGGTTGCTGGAGTGGGGGGTGGGGTGGGAGGGATGGGGTGACTGGGTGATAGACACTGGGGAGGGTATGTGCTCTGGTAAGCGCTGTGAATTGTGCAAGACTGTTGAATCTCAGATCTGTACCTCTGAAACAAATAATGCAATATATGTTAAGGAAAAAAAAAAGAAGAAGAAGGTAGCGGGAGGGGAAGAATGAAGCGGGGGAAATCGGAGGGGTAGACGAACCATGAGAGACGATGGACTCTGAAAAACAAACAGGGTTCTAGAGGGGAGGGGGGTGGGAGGATGGGTTAGCCTGGTGGTGGGTACTGAGGAGGGCACGTTCTGCATGGAGCACTGGGTGTTATGCACAAACAATGAATCATGGAACACTTCATCTAAAACTAATGATGTAATGTATGGGGATTAACATAAGAATAAAAAAATAAAATTAAAAAAAGAAAGTTTATTTTGTGCAGAATTCTCAAAAACTTCAAGATTCCATTAATACCAAGAAATTTCAAGAGTGGATAATGTGAAGCATTCCATAAAGATATTTGCTGATGGTACCCATTTTATAGGAATTAATTGTGATGCCAAAGTCCCAAACCTTGGGAAATGTTTAAACTACTGTAAGAATAATTTATTATTATTGTCATAATTAGGGTAAATGGAGAGAAATGTCTCTAAATTATTTTCACATAAAAAATGCTGAGTTACTTTTTCTTAAAACTATTACTAAGATCAATAATATGGGCTACTGAATTGTGTCTTACCCTGCCCCCAGTACCTTAGAATGACACTGTATTTGGTGTAAGGTCTTTAAAAAGGTCATCAAGTTAAAATGAGGTCATGATGGTGGGCCTAGAGATGGTTTCTCTACAAGGAAATTTGGAGATAAACACAGAGAAAAGATGATGTGAAGACAGGGTGAAGATGACCATTTCTAGGCCAAGGAGAGGTCTCCAGAGAAACCAAACCTGCCAATACCTTGATCTCACACTTCTAGCCTCTAGAACTATGAGAAAATAAATTTCTGTTGCTGAAGCCACCCACTCTGTGGTATCTAGTTATGGCAGCCCAAGCAAACAAATGTAGTCACCACTGGGTTTGTCATTTTCCCTTTCCTCCCCAATACTATATATACGGCATTCAAATATGATCAGAATCTCTGGATTCTTCTGCCGAGTTCTTTTCTTACCTTACTATCTGTGTTGTCCTTTGTAGAAAATTCTCTTCTCACCAGACATTCTCTGATAGACTTACATGTTTGTGAACCAATTTGAAACTGGTCTCCTGGTGCAGAGGGCACTTCTACGAAACTAGGATGCTTCAGGTCCTGGGTGGTTTCTAACACCTTTTGATGTGGCAAACTTTGTTTCTTTTTCAATGCACTCAATTCTTTCATTGTCATCTCTAATTTTATTCTGAGCTGTCTTCCCTCCTCCCTGGCGCTGTTCCTTTCGGCCCGAACTTTGCTCCACTTTTCTCTCCAATTAGCAGTGCAGTCTGACCACCACCGCATGGTCTTCTCCATCTGGGCAGCTCTGGCCTTGACTTCCTCAAGTTCCCGCAGGCGAAGCTCTTCACAAATATTCCACTCATTGGTGTTGCATGAGTGCACATAGACGTTGTGAGTGGCATGTGATTGCCACCCCTGAAGTGGCAAACAGGAATGACAAGTGTCCCTGGGGGGGGGAAGCAGGTGCTACCATGTCACAAGGTGGTTTTATTGATGACTGCGGCATCTGGAAGATTTGTGTTTCCTCAATTAACTGATGGATGGAATCTAAATTCATATTTATCTTTTTAGGTCTAAGAAAAGACAGAGAACATAATTAACATTTGAGTTTCCCTTGCAATTATGACAGCAAGACCTACATTTGAAAAACAAGGTTGATGAAAACAATGTATCTTTAAATATTGCATATTTTCCTTTCCACTGTAACTAAAAGTATGGAAGAACTTATGCATTTGTAATTATCCTCAAAAAAAACAGAAATTGATACTACATTTTGCCAAATGAATACAAATAAAAATATAAAGATGCAATTGGGAATAGCATATGACATATAACAAATCCAATTCTTTTCAGGTAATATTTACTATAATATATATTGTCCATTAACTACTCAGTGATCCTCTTTTCCCTGCTAACTCAAGCACAACCTGTTTAAGTGGAAGGCGGAATCTACTGATCTCTGGGAGCATAAGCCCCTATTCTAATCCCAGGGGCTAAATCCTAATTGGTCTAACTCTTCCACGATGGCCTCCACTTCACTGACCATTCACTAGTCTCAAGTCAGCACAGTAACTGGTTCTGGCTGAGATTTCAGGGGAAATCTGCTGGGAAAGTTTCCAAACTGAAAAACATGAAAAAAATCACAAGATGAGAACCTCTTTTCTTCTGCTTTCTTCCTGCCTAAACCAAGACATGATTCTGGAAGAAGGCAAGTGTAACAGCCACCGTATATTTAAAATGGTGGAACAGAAAGAGGAAAAGAGCCTGATTTAATGATTGAGTTGCGGCATGAAATCTAGAATGCATACCTCTGGTTTTCTTGCCATGTGAGAATGATTACCTAACTTTATTTAAGGTGTGGTTGTTGAGTTTTCTGTCACTTGCAGTCAAAATGACATCAGACTGATACATGAATTATTTTCATCCCATGGTTAATATTATGATAAATTTAAGAAAATATATTATGAATAAGACATGGTGTTTGTCTTAAAGATTTTGTAGTTCAGTGGATGAGATAAGCACATAAAAATTAAAAATACATATTCACACTGTAAAATACATTTATTTATTCCATCAATCTTTTTTAGTACATATTATGTGTCAAGTCAGTGCTAAGTTGCTAAGGTATGTAGGAGGAACTGTAAGGAGCACAGCTCAAGAAGTGATGAACTGTCTCCTAGAAACGAAGAGGCTTCCCCGCATAGATAACTCTGAGGAGTCTTAGCAATTTCAAAGCTTTGTAAAGGAATTACAAGCCACTTTCCATATAAATAACAAAGACTAATTGGTAAAAGCAGACCTACTTATCAGTATGTATACCCATTACTTTATTCAACATAGCTCTATCGATGACAGCAAGTAGACCCTTTTCTTTAAAATAAACACTTAAAACATGCAGGTTAATCTGCACATTAATAAAGTTCTGTGGTTTTATAAGATTACCCATTTTTACTATCAAATAAGATTTATTGGTATAAATAGCACTTAAGGTACATGACATTAATTCCTCTCATTTTTTATTTGCTTTTATACAGTTACAGATCATAAATTGTCTCCTTACGAACCATCCATTTAATTAACTGAAGGGGTTTCATTATACTAACAACTTAAAAAATGAGGGTTTTTCTCTTTTTAAGATTTATTTATTTATTTATTTTAGAGAGAAGGAGAACACAAATAGGGGGAGGGGCAGAAGAAGAGGGAGAGAGAATTCTCAAGCAGACTGCCCTTTGGGCACCGAGCCTGGTACGGGGCTTGATCCCAGGACCCTGAGATCATGACCTGAGTCAAAATCAAAGAGTTGGCTGCTTAACCGACTGAGCCACCCAGGCGCCCCCAGAATAAATCTTTATATGCTAACTTACAAAGTAAGTCTTTACTGAAAAAAAAAAAAAATTAAACGTATATCACTTTCGAGTTGTAAGAAAAAACACATTTTAACAAGTGTTCTGTAGAGGTGCCAAACCAATTCACTCCTTATTATAACACTTATAATAATGTAGATTCATGGTTGTAATTATTTTTGTTAGCATTGGTACATGTCCAAGCGCATTTGAATTAGTGCTGATTTGGAGCAATTGTTCCCTACATTTACTGCAATTCAGAGGGCAATGATAATATAGCTGGCCAAATTTCTAGGACCATTAGTAAACCGAGACAAATATTAAAAAGTAAATAAGGAACTCTTAGAAGCACACCATGTATTTTATGTATATGTTCACATATAATTATACCTATATATGTGTGTGTATATATATATGTATATATTCATTATTCACTATTTAATGATATTTCTGATATTTCCTTTGGCTGGAATTCCAAAATAAAAACAGAAAACTTATTTTATCATATTAAATTTAAATTTATCCTTGCCATTTTTCAAAATAAATCAGTATCATAAAATCATAATGTCTTTAAAAATGTTTCATTAACTTTTATTTCACTATTGTTTTGAAGACTCTATAATTGGATTCTGGTATGTGGAGACCTTGCCTACCAATTAACTATGGATTTTTTCACATCTGACTAAACAAAATTGAGTTGGGTTTAATCATTCAGTCCTTGAACTTGAATAGTTTTTCCTGTTCTAAAGTGTTTCCCAAGCAAGTGTAAATGGGTTCCTCATGTCTTATTTCAATGACTGTGAAAGTATTTGTCCCTGGTTATAGCACAAAGCCTTTGATCCATGAGAAAATATTTTAATGCTATTGACTCTTTGGTTTCTTACTCTGAATTCTGCATTGTCCTTACCACAAAAAGGAGGGAGGGGGCACAAGGAAACTCTTGAAGGTGGTGGATATATTTATTACTTTGATTGTGGTGATGGGCTCACAGGTGCATGTCTACACTCTAACTCATCAAATTATATACATTAAATATGTGCAATACTTTATATCTACTACACTTCAATAAAGCATTAAAATGTTCATACAATCAGGCTACCCTGATGACTGCAAGTATTTTTAATGTCATACATAACCAAATAAATGAAATATGGTGGGTCTACTCTATAAATACTACTACTAAACGTTATTTTTCATGAAAGAGAAATTTAATGTATAAGACATTGAGTTCCAGATTATATTGATTCAAGCTCTGATTCTGTCACTTCCCACATAGATGGATCTTGGACAAATTACATAAATTGCCTTTGACTCATTATCCTTATCTGTAAGGGAAGACAGAAATATCATTGTACTTCAGTTAGTTCTTGTGACCATTAAATGGAAAAATGCCACAGACTGGCTGGCCCAGGCTGTCTCTTAGGCAAGGTGACAGTTTTCTTCAGTGTTATACAAGTCACTAATATATCACTTTGGACTACTGTATCATTTTTCTTCAGTTTCTTTTCTCTCTTTTAAAAGAGAGATGGTATACTTAAAAAAAAACAAGGATAGCAACAGATAAATGAGATTTACCAAAAAGCTCTTCATTTCATGTAATAAAGGTATAATCAATTTCTATATCATATTCATATTATTCAGTGAAATAGTCAGTGCTACTATTATTATCTCCATCCTAGAAGAAACCAAGGCTTAGGGATCTAACATAACCAGCCCAAGTCATACACTTAGAAGGGGCCGACCCAGTTTGGGAATTAAGGAAATCTGAATCCAGAGCCACTGCCTCCCCGTATCAAAAGCCTACAACTTCAAAATACCTATATACACAATAGCAAAATCATCTTTTAGGTTATTTCAGAAATATATTTGGCAGATTTCCATTTTGGCTATGTTTATGCTCCAATATCTCCCACTAAATCACACCACAATTAGTTAAGTGATCCTGATATTGTGCTTTGAGTGAATTTCATCTCATCATAGCCTAAACGAACTGCAAGTTTGGGGCTTGTAAATCCCCACAGCCTCCTCTCTATCATCCTGCTTCCATGCCCCTTGCTTCGGTCACGCTGATGTGTCCATTCCCTGCACAAACCTCCCCTCAACTTTCTCCTTTGAGCGATCAGATTGCTAAGCAAGAGACTTTCCCCTCTCTCCTCATGCTCACCTCCCCTTGGTTTCTCATCCTTCAGGTTATCAGTTAGTGGGACCTATGCTTGACTCTTTCCAACCCTTACAGGCCTGACATCTGAGCAGAAAGTTTACATTGGGCTTCTTCCGTAATACTGAATAAAACAGACATGGACTCTGCCATCCGGGGACCTTGTTAATAACCAAAAGCAATAAATCAAACTAAGACTCACAAAGTTTAACTCTCTTCGAAAGAAATAAACAGTGTATTGTGATTCAACACATACCTATATACTTAAAGAAGTCTCTCTGAAGTGACAGATGTCTTATGTATTATCTGAAGAATGAGGTGGACCAGAAATAAAAGCATTTTTGGCAGAAGTTATACTACCAGGGCAGAATCAAATAGGGTCCAAAGGGATTTTTGTTTTTATTGTTTATACTTATTGCTTTCCATTAACCTATAGGAAATGAATTCTAAATGAAACCCTTCTTGGATTTTTTTTCCCCTAAGAAGCAAAGGACCGCTAATGCACACACAATAATGTTAAGAAAAGCCATAAGCAAAGAGTAAATAGATTAATACAGATTCAAAACATAGTGCTAAGGAACAGTTGTTACTTTAGATATGATGCCATACACTCTGATCAAACGTGAAAAAGAAAAATCAGTTTTTAATATTCAGAAAAGTAAAACACCATACTGTATTTTAAAGTGTGGCCCATCAAACATGCACATGTGATTAGTATAATAAAAATGTGTATACTGTATGGGTCTAAAGCAGAAAAAAAAATATATTCTTAGGAAAGTTTTGCAAGAGAACACTAAATAGGAAATATAAGACTCCAGTTGTAACAGGAAGGTAAGTGAACAATTACAGCAAACGGCGAGATCACACCACTGCAGGAAAGCTCAGGTTCTGCCCATGAGTAAGTATTATATTTAAAAAAAAAAATCCATACGCTATGGCAAATTACACAGGCAGTTATAGTCTATATTTGCCCTGAATGTGAGATTTTGGAACCATATTGAGCCAGGAAATACTTGCACAAAAAGGCAAGTAAATAATATAAAATAAATTTGTATGTTATTTAAAGTTTGGATACTGTTTTTGTTTTTCAAAAGCCTCGTAGTAAAAGCATAAATGAAAACTTTTTAAAACACATATATTTATGTTTCCTATCAGTCATTATCAAATTATAAATTGCATTATCTGCTCAATTAGAAATTAACTTTATTTTAAAGAATTAGCATGGAATTCATATAATAAGCCCTACCCTTTTCTTAGCTGACTCTTCAATGCTTCCTAAGTCTTTAACCTCTTACTCTTCCCCAGTGTTGTTGAAGCCATGTGTGATGCTTCTTTAGTCTAGGTTTTCAGTAAAAAATTATTTGAGAAAAATAATATATTCCTTAGATAATGCTCAATGGTAAAAAAATTAACTCCATTTCTTTAAAAAAATCTATTTCAGGGCGCCTGGGTGGCTCAGTCGGTTAAGCGTTTGCCTTCGGCTCAGGTCATGATCCCAGGGTCCTGGGATCGAGCCTCTCATCGGGCTCCCTGCTCTGCGGGGAGCCTGCTTCTCCCTCTCCCACTCCCCCTGCTTGTGTTCCCTCTCTCGCTGTGTCTCTCTCTGTCAAATAAATAAAAAAAATCTTAAAAAAAAAAAAGAATTAAAAAAAATCTATTTCAGAATAATTTCTCCACATCATATCTTGATGTCATTACTACCATTCCCAGACAATAACAATGTCTTCTATGCTTTAAGAAGAAAATAAAAACAAAAACAAAGCCCATAAAAAAAAAAAAACATTTAAAATAAAAACCTTAGAAGGTCAGACATAGAAAGTGATCAGTTTTACTTCTTTGGAATATGCATAGAGGAATAAAGATCCAAAAATCCACAATCCATTTCCATTTTATAAAATGCCAATGTATCACTTGTAATGAAGCTTGGAAAATGAAAATTTCTTTTTTCTGGCAGGCTGATCATCTTGAAGTTCTTATAATGCTTTGCCTGCCAATTACCAATTTAGGTTCAGATCATTTAGAATTTCTTGGAGGATATAACATAATTTAACTACTCTTATGTAAACTTAGGGTATCAATCAGGTTTGGGCAAGTTCTGTTTTAAAATATTCCTGAAATGTCTCACCAGTGAACAAATATTGCGACATAAAGATATTTTATCTAAGATTTGAGTTTATAGCTTAAATATGTTTCTTCTAACAATATATACAAAACCTATGTTACTTATTACCTATTTGCATGGAAGCCTGACACTTGTTGAATTCCTTGGCATTTCCTAATATTTATGTTTAAATTTCAAGGTTTCAGTAAACAAAACCACAAATGATCCCAATTTTCTCATGCAATCTAATCCAACTTAATAGCGCCAAATAAATAAACCAAAATATCTGTTGAGAACGATGCCAAAAATGAAGTTAGTATTAGCTGTGGAACTATAAAGCCCTGCTGAATCTGATTTTCATATAAGAATAATCTTGCTACTATTTCCAGGTGGCTAACAGAGTGCACGTTTTATTGGAAAGAGCACTGAAAAAATGTGGTCATGTCGAAGATCCTACCACTTTCCAAAGTTGGACAGGTGACCCTGAATCTGGTATATGCATCACTATGTAAATATCATTTTGTATAATTTCATAAAAATTAAAGAATGTAGAGGACAATGTAACTATGCCCATAAATATTAGTTAAAAAATAAAAATAAAATCCCAAAGAGCAAAAAGCCAATAACTCAAAATTATGATTGTTATTAATTTATAATGTGAAAGTGAATTACCTGATAAAATAATTCCTATCACAGTTTCACAACAAACCAGGTACTGCTAAAGAAGAGGGGTTATGCTTTCCATTTTTTTGTTATTTAAAAGCTATTTGTTAAAATTATAGATTTTCTTTAATATTGGATCCATCAACATTTTCCAATATTTATGTCCACTTCAGGGTTTGAAACCACCAACTATTCCAGTTTTCCTATGCATTTCCTAAGCAAAATTCCTACATTATTTACCCCATTCACACTTGTTCCTGAAGAATGTATGAGGCTAACGCAGAAATTCTTCATAGATCTGGTTACACTTTGCCCTGAGCAAGAGAAAGCCCTTTCCTGTCAATATGATTCAGTAATATTTTCTCACACCCATTTGACGGAATGTGCGTAGCTGCCAACTACTCTGTTCGCTGACTGGAAAGTTTTCACAGGCTTAATAATGAAGTTTGGAGAATTTAGTCCAAATGATTGTCACGTTTACTTTTGAAATGCAGTTATAAAAATTTTTAATTAAAAAAACTATTCTTAAAGTCTGTTTCATTTCCCCAATTGTACATTCTTTATATTAATAAACCAAATTGGCTAAAATGAATCCCACATCTAAAAGCTAAGAGAAATAACTGGAATCAGAAGCAGAAATGTTATAATGTATGTGAGCCATACCTATGCAAAATATTTCCAAATACTTTGCTTCATTCACTCTTACTTCTTACTAAAGCAAAGCAACAGTCACATAAAAGCATGCAAGATATTATTTGGTAAGCTTTATTTCTTATGTATGATCTGGAATTTAATTTTCAGGGTAAAGAGCTATGACCATATTGGTGGCAGAGATTAAAATTCATCCTTTGAATTATAAATCAGATCAAAGAAGTCTTTAAAAAGCTCAACTCCCCCAAATCACAAGATTACTGATTCATCAAAAGTTATAGAGAACATCTAGAAGAGATGGGGCAAGGTAAATTTTTTTTCTGGACAAGATGAGATTTTAGAAACCCACACTCCAGAGTTCAAGAGGCAACTTGGAAGCCCTCAGATTTGTAGCTACTACCTGTCAAGGGCTACTGAGGGCCTAGTATCCAAAATATTTGCCAGAGTAATCTTCAGAAGTTTCAAATACACTACCCAAGAAGTTGTGTAGTATTGTTGTCCTTGTCTTTTTTTTTTTTTTTAAGATTTTATTTATATATTTGGTGGGGGAGAGCATGCGCAGGAGCGGGGGGTGGGGTGGTGAGGGCAGAGGCAGAGAGAGAAGCAGACTCCCTGCTGAGCAGAGAGCCAGATGCAATGCAGGGCTGGATTCCAGGACCTGAGCTGAAGGCAGCCCCTTAACCAACTGAGCCACCCAGGTGCCCTGTCATCCTTGTCTTGATGGTCAAGTAAAGCAATGTTTTAAATATAGAAGTTAGTATTTGTTTATTCAGTATAATCATTGGACAGTGCCATGATAAAACACATATAACCTGAACAAGGAGCAACAGACAATTCTGCAAAGAGTTAACTAACATAGTAAAGGTGGTAGATTAGTTTCCTATTGCTGCTGTAGCAAATTACCCAAACTTAATGGCCTAAAGCAAC
The DNA here is from genome assembly GCF_002201575.2 of Neomonachus schauinslandi. NCBI lineage: Eukaryota > Metazoa > Chordata > Mammalia > Carnivora > Phocidae > Neomonachus > Neomonachus schauinslandi. The sequence goes on from NC_058416.1 coordinate 8,789,015, forward strand.
ACAACTTTATTATCTTACACTTTTGAAGTTCAGATGCCCAAAATAAATCTCATTGGGCTAAAATCAAAGTGTGGGCAGGGCTGGTTTCTTCTAGAGACTCTAAGGGGAGGATCATTTCCTGGCCCTTTTCAGCTCCTAGAGGCCCCTTACATTCCTTGGCTCATGGCCGCTTCATCAGACCACTCCAACTCTTTATACCCATCATCATATCCCCTACTGCCAATGCTGATTTTCCTCTCTTCTCCTATAAGGACCTTTGCAATTATATTGAGCCCATCCAGATAATGCAGGATAATCTCCCCAGCTCAAAATGCTTACCTTAACCACACCTGTAAAATCTCTTTTACCATGAGGTAACACATTACAGGCTCCAGATATTAAGATGTGGGCATCTCTAGGAGGCGAGGAGCATTGTTCAGCCTACACCAGTGATATAGTGAAAAAGAGATTAGACTTTGAAATCACAGAAATATGACTTCAAATTCTTTCCATAATTTGGCTATTTCTTGCTTTGTCATTTATCATCTTGTGACCTTAGAAACTTAATTTATGTGAAAGTTTCTTCATCTATAAAATGGGGATATTAAAAGCTTTGTCATGGTTGTTTCAAGGGCCTCACATGAATTCTCCCTCTGTATGGGTCATTTCCCTCAGTATACCCTCAGCAACTGACTGCATCATCACCACCTTCTCCATGAAGTAATGCCCCCATTTCTCTGCTCCTATGACAAAAGAGACAGTTTATCTCATGTGTTGTTTATTTTCACTGCTTTCATTTCCTCACATCCCATTCTTTCATCAATCCATTTCAACTAGAAATCTGTACCCTCCATTCCACAGAAATCCCACTTGTCAAGATCACAGATGTCCTTAATACTGCCAAATTGGATATTCATTTTTTAACCTTGCCTGATGTGACCTCAACAATGTTCCACAACAATTGAAAATTCCTTGCTCTTTAAACACATTTGTCACATTTTTTCCTTATCACCACATACTTCTCATTATTCTGTTACCTCCTCTTCCTTGGCCTCCTTTGTTTCTTCCTGCTGCTCCTCTCTAAATATTGGAGAGTCCAAAGCATGCTAATATGAAATAGAACATCTTTGCCATTGAATGCCAAGTTCTTATCTCCAGTCCTTTAACCTCTCCTAAGCTTCAGACACACAGTGACTTTGTATTTCCACTTGGATGTCCAAAGAAATCTCCACCTCAACTTAACATTACAAAATTGCACTCCTGATCCCCAGCCTGCTGCAAATTTGTTTTCTTTCCATTGTTAACATCCCAGCAAATGGTGCCACCATCCGTCCAACAGCTCAAGTCAAAAACCTAGTTTCTCTCTGACCCACATTTTGTCAGCAAGTTCTAATACCTCATTTCTTCAAATGACTTCCTAGATCCATGTATTTCTTTCCACCTTCATTGCTTCTATCCTGTGAAAACCACCACCACCCCTTTCAGCATTACTACTTCTAAAATGCCTACTAATACTTCTGTCTTGTTGGTATGCAATAGTTAAAAAATCTTTTTAAAAAATTTAATAAAATTACATAACTCTCTCTTCGCAACTTGCTAATGCCTCTGTTACAATTAGAATAAAATAAAAACGCTTAATCACAGTCTCTTTCACATGATCTGCCACCAACCCTACTCCCTGGCCTTGATTCCTATCGCCCATCCTTTTCTTACTTGCCCTTTTTGCTCCAGTCATGCTGACTTTCCTCCTGTTCTTTGAAGAGGCCACATTTATTCCTGCCTTAGGATCTTGTGGGTGGAATGCTCTTCCCTCAGACCTTTGGATTCAGATATGTTCCCCTATTCTGAATATTTAAATTTTAAGAGGCACTGAAGGTTCAAATGAAGAGGATAAAATGCCACCAATATAATATAAGCACAATCTCCAGATGTAGTAACTCTACATGTGTATAACGTATCTATTTTTAAAACACTTCTAGTGTACATTTTCCACGATGCTTATAGAAATTCTATTAGGTAGGTATTGGTGCCTGAACCAATGTCAGAATACCTGACTAGTAAGTGGCAGAGACAGGACTTGATTCAGATCTTTCATCACAAAATTCAGAGCTATTGCCAATATATCAAATTGTTTCTTTTACAAATGTTCAGGATAAACATCCATATCCTGACCCAAACACAGTAAAGTGTGTGATCTCAATGCCCACTGATTCATGGAGAGTGAGGGTCAAGAAGAATTTAGTTTCAACCCATCAAACCATCTACAGAATTTAGGAGCCAATACCACCTTCTTGTGTTTCTTATAAAAGAAAAATCCAAAGGCCAGGAGGACTGGATGCAGAGGAAAGTAGTGGTACCAACACTCCATGATGATTCTCACGTTCTTAGCCTCAGAACAAGATACTCTTGGAGTCCAGCTTTCCTCTATGAACAAATATTAAATTTCTTGTCCAAAAGAGGGAAATTGAAAAAAAAAGTCTCAGTACCCTTAAAGTGCCTTCCCAAGTCACCTCAAAAAATATATACCACACACATGTGTGTATACGTATATACACGCTAAAAATATATACACACACAGTACACACATACATTTTAATTGGGTTGCATATGATTTTAATACTATTATTTAGCAGACTGAGCTAAACTTTTGTGTATATTTAGGAATGTCAGCAGTACTTGCAGAAAATAATTCCTCCATGTCAAATCATTTTTCTGTTTAATCCGTTTTCACTACAATTATATCCAGCAAATGAAGACTTGAGACAAAATCATAGTTATTCTCAATGTATTTTGAATATGAATTTCTATGTTTCATTATTGCTTCCAAGGTTCATGTCACATGCTTATGAAGTCTTTTTTAGATTCAAAAAATAGAGAGTGTCTGCATAGATTATCTAGTTCTCAGACCAGAGATTGCAGACCATAAATTAATATGCTCCACTGCAGACCATAAATTAATAATCACTTGCATATATGAAGATTATATTTCTACAGCCAAATCATGCATGTTTACTATGCATGGTTTATGCTAGGATAGAAAAAAAGCACTGCCTATATTTAAAGACTAGACATTTGGAAAATATTTGACAGAAATGGTTGAGTATATGAAGATGTGCAGTTAAAATAGTTCATTGAACAGTCACTCTCGTTAAATAGTAAATAGTAAGATAAAGAAATTTTAAAGAATTATTAAGAATACTACTGTTTTTCCAAAATAAAATATATTTAAGAATAAGAAAATTTATTGACTCTGATTAACATTAACTAGAATTATTTGCAATGTCCTTTAATGTCATTTTAGTGACACAGAGTAATCTTCAACTCTGTATCTCTGATATTTAGAATCAAAATGAGAAAACATCTTGGTATTGTTCAGAACCTACACATTATGGATGTATGTTGAATTCCAAACTTAAATTTTTGGTTTGTGACTTAGTCTAATCTTGCCAAAAGATCCCTGAAAGAAGTAGCTCAAGAGAATTCTTGGACACCAAATATAAAAAAGAAAAGGAAAAACCAACCTAAAATATTAAATTATAAACATATGGATGGAATTTCCTTTAAATTACACTTGAGTCTAGGGTAAAGAATTTAACAAAATACATTTGAGGTTTCCATAACACAAAACATTTGAGAAGTTAGACAGGGAATTCAACTACCCCAAAGACAGATGAGATTTTCACTCTAATATTGAGTAAACGGAACCGTCTCTCCTATTTTGGAATATCTTTACTCTAAAATTAAAATACCAATCTTTACTAAGCATCTTTGTAATAAATGTAATGAATCCACATATTAGATAGCTGAGAGGTTTTTTTTTTTATTTTTTTTATATTCTGGAGAAAGAAAAACTGAGAAATCAAGAGAAAAGCAAAATAAGAAAGGTATATATTTAAAAACAGTAATTTTCCCACACTTTGTCCTATCCTTTCTCACCTAACCCACAGCAATCTTTTCAAATGATTATGCTTTTGACTATTAAGTACCTCATGGTACATGAGTACCCAGAAGCAATGGAGATTTAAATATTACACAAGAAATCAGGGTACTTTTATACTCAAGTCCATTGCCTTATCAATGATGAATTCTTGGGTTTTTTATTATCCTCAAAAAAGCATATTTTTAAAAATACTGCCTACCAATGTATGTAAAATAGTAACAATTTTCAGTGTTGAAAATATAGATAAAATACTAAGGTAGCAAAAGTTGCACAGAAAGCATACTTTTACCTAAATTTTAAAGCAATTATGATGGCAGTAAAAATATGTAAATTTTTAAGATTGATTTTATCTAGGGTATGTGATTATACTTTAATTCTTTATAATGCTTTCTAATATATACAGCATAGTTTTTCATATACATAAATATGCATGCATATGTGGATATAATCACTCAAATGACAATCCAACAATATACAAAATAGAGATTTTGAATTAAATTCTAAATTTAAATATATTTGCATCCAAATTACTCAACAAATGGCGGAGCTGGAGAACACTGGAAAAACCATCAGAAGGACCATAAGTAATGGCGAGACTGTGTAGATTTTAGATATTGTAAGATAATGATGCATCACAGGTATATGACAAGAAAACATATTACAATGTATGGAATGAATACCACAGAAATAAAAAGAGGCTAAGTCAAATGTAAATCTGCTTTAATTCCTAAATTCTCTTTTGGACTAGAACATTCTACTACAATACTTACCATGAAGCCAGTACTGGTCAAGACACTGAGATGGAGGCAATGTGTCTTAAGTACTGTTATGTGTGTATGTGTCAGTATTTCAGACATTCACAGCATATGTGGATTTCCAACCTTACCACTGAGAACTTTAAGTAGACCACACTTTCATTTTTGTTTGATTAATAGTAACCATTTTATTTCCTTATCATGACTAGGTGATTCTCGTTCTCTCTCTCTCTCTCTCCCTCCTCCTTAATCTCTCGATATGTCCCCCCCCCAATACAATTACATTGGGAGGCTTTAATTCATTTCAATAGCAAGACTGTTGTTAGAATCTAAGTTTTTTGTTTGTTTATAACTGAATTCGTTATTGAGAAAATTGTTGATTCACATGCAGTTGTAGGAAAGAATACCAAGATATCCCATGTACTCTTTAGCCAGTTTCACCCAATACTAACATTTTCCAAAACTATAGTAGAATGTCCCAAAGATATTGAAATAAATACAATTCAATGACCTTAATCAGATTTTCCCAATTTCACTTGGACTTGTTAGGTTTGTCTATTTTGTTCCATACAATTTTATCACATGTATAGGTTTGTGTATCTACCACCACAGTCAAGACAGAACCCATATCCTTCATGTTCCCCCACCCTGTCCCTAGTCCCTGGAAACCATTAAATTGTCTCCATGGCTAAAATTTTCTCATTTCTAAAATATTATAGAAATTGAGCAATTCACCGTGTAATCTTTAGGTATTGGCTCTTTCATTCACTCAGCACAGCACTCTGGAGATCATCCAAGTTGCTGCATATATGAACAGTCTGCTTTTCTGTTTTTGTTTTTATTGCTGAGGAGAATCCCGTGGTACATATATGCCACATAGTCTGTTTAACCTCCTAACCTGTGGAAGGACATCTGAGCTGTTTTCAGGTTTTGGCTATTATAAATAAACACCTATAAACATTGCTATACATGTTTTTGCATGAACATAAGTTTTCACTTCTCTAAAATAAATGTCCATGAGTTCAACTGCTGGGTCCTACAGTAATCGAATATTTAGTTTTATAAGAAACTGCCAACCTGTTTTCCAAAAAACAACAACAACAACAAAAAAACTATACCATTTTATTTTCTCATCTTCTCCTGCATTTAGTGTTGTCAATTTTTTTTTTAAATTTCAGATGTTCTGATAAGTACACAGTTCATTGTGGTTCTAATTTGCATTTCCCTGATAGCTAGGAATACCTTTGTCATGTATTTACATACTCTATGTATATCACTTTCAGTGAAATGACTGTTCATGTCTTTTGACCATTTTCTAAATGTACTTTTCGTTTTTACTGTCTCATTTTCAGACCCAGTCTTTTGTCAGAAATGTGGTTTGCAAATATTTTCTCTCAATATGTATCTTTTCCTTCCATTCCCTTAACATGGTCTTTCACATAGCAACAGTTTCTTTAATATAGAAACTATCCAATTTATCATTATTTCTTTATGGATTTTGCTTTTGGTATCCAATCTAAGAATTCCTCACCTAGACCTAGATCCTGAAGATTTTCTCCTACATTTTCTTTCCAAAAGTTGTATAGTGTTTTATTGTTAAGTCAATGACCCATTTTGAGTTTCTTTTTGTATCACCATGTAAGGTTTAAGACATGATTGTTTCCTGTCTATAGAGGTCCAATTGCTCCAACACCTTGAGCAGTTGATAGGCTATCCTTCCTTTACTGAATTTCTTTTGTATCTTTGTTAAAAATGATATAAGCATAATTATCTAGGTCTATTTCTGAACTGCCCACTCAGTTTCATTAACCTATGTGCTATCACAACCCTTCTGCAAGTACCCCAGTATCTTGATTACTGTGCTATATAGTAAGACTTATTATCTGGTGGGGCAACTCCTCCCATTTTATTTCTCTTTGTCAAGATTGCTTTAGCTATTCTAGAGCTTGTGCATTTCTCTATAAATTTGAGAATAAGCTCATCTATGTGCATACCAAAAAAATTGTGGTTTCAATAGGAATTGAATTTAAACTATATGTCAATTTGGGGAGATATAGTGTATTTACATGAACATAGTATGCTTGCCTTATTTAGATCTTCCTTGAATTCTTCCATCAGCATTTTGCAATTATCAGCAAATAGGCCTGTACAGGTTTTATTAAGTTGCATTTTCTTTGGAGTGAATATAAAGAATATTTTTTTTCTTTTCTAGTGCTTATAACATGTATAGAAATAAACTGACTTTTTGTGTGTGGTGCTCTTATATCCTTCAACCTTGCTGAACTCATTAATTCTTGGAGTTTCATTTTGTTGGAAGATTCCTTGGGATTTTTCTATGTAGATATTCATGTCATCTGTAAATGGGGATAGTTGTATAACTTCCTTTTGGATCTAAATGCTCATTATTTATTTTTCTTGCATTATGGCAGTGGCTAGCACTTCCAGTAATGTTAAATAAGAATGGTGAAAACAGACACTCTTGTCATGTTCTCAATCTTAGGGGAAAAGCAGTCTTTCCATATTAAGTATGATGATAACTGTACATTTTTTTTCCTAGATGCTTTATTGCAAGTTGAGGCATTCCTCTCCTTTCCTAGCTTGCTGAGAGTTTTTATCATGAATGAGTGTTGAATTGTACCAAATGCTTTTTCTATATCAATTCATGTGATTAAATGACTTGTATTCTTTTGCTTGTTGAGAGAGATTACATTGGCTGATCTTCAAATGTTGAACCAGCCTTGCATACCTGAAATAAGTTCCTCTTTGTCATGGTGTATAGTTGTTTGTTTACATTTTGAATTTGTCATGCTAAGATTTTGGTGAAGATTTTTACATAAGCTTGTGCTTATGTAAATGGTCTGTAGTTTTCTTTTTCTTTTTTTTTTTTTTTTAAGATTTTATTTATTTATTTATTTGAGAGAAAGAGAGACAGACAGAGAAACAGCACAAGAGGGGAGAGGGTCAGAGGGAGAAGCAGGCTCCCCGCCGAGCCGGGAGCCCGATGCGGGACTCAATCCCAGGACCCCGGGACCATGACCTGAGCTGAAGGCAGTCGCCTAACCAACCGAGCCACCCAGGCGCCCTGTAGTTTTCTTTTTCTTTCTGTACTGTCTTTGTCAGTAACAACGGCCTCATAAAATAAATTGGGAAATATGCCCTCTTTAATTTTTAGGAAGAGTATGTTAATATTTTAAATATTTAGTAGTGCTATGGTCTGAATGTTTGTGACCACTCCCCACCCACCCCCCACTGCCCAAATATCATATGTTGAAATCCTAATGCCTGATATGATGGTATTAAGAAGTGGAGCCTTTGCAAGGTGCTTTGGTCATGAAGATAGAGCCCTCATGGATGGGATTAGTGACTTTATAAAAGAGGCCCTAGAGAGCATGCCTGACCCTTCCACATATGAGGACACGGTGAGAAGGTACCAGCTATGAACCAGGAAGAAGGCCCTTGCCAAAATGTGACCACACTGGTACCCTGTTCATGGACTTCCCAGACTCCAGAACTGTGAGAAATAAATTTCTGTTGTTTATAAGCTACCCATTTTGTGGTATTTTGCTACAGCAGCCTGCATACACTAAAACAGATAGAATCCTCCAGTGAAGCCAAATGGGTCTGGCAATTTCATTTTTGTAAGACTTTTAATTATAAATTTAAATGTCTTTAATGTTTGTAAGACAATTTACTGTCTGTTTCACCTTGGTTGAGTTTTGATAGCTATGGTTTCAAGGAATTGGTCCATTTCTCCTAGGCTGTTAATTTATGATCATAAAGATATTCACAATATTCACCTGTTTTCCTTTCAGTAGCTGCAAGATTTGCAGTGATTTCTCTATTATAATCCTGACATCATCATTGGTGATTTATGTCTACTCTCTTTTTCTTTTTGTTAATATCGGTAGCTATTCATATTCTCGTTTTTATTCTTTTTTGAAGAATCAGCTTTGTTTTCAATGATTTTCTCTATTATTTTCCTGTTTTCGATTTCATTGATCTCTGCTCTTACCTTTCCTTCCTTCTCCTTTATTTGGGTATATTTTGTCTTCTTTTCCTAATATCTTGAAGTAGGAGTTTAGATTATTGTTTTCAGACCCTTTCTTGTTTCTAATGTAAGAATTTAGTGCTACAGATTTTGTTCTTTGCATTCCTTTAGTTGTCTCCTACATATTTGATATGCTATACTTTCATTTCATTCAGTTATGTATAATTTTTATTTCCTTTGAGAATTCCTCATTGACCCAGGGATTATTTCGACATGTGCTGTTTAATTTCTACTTCTTTAGAAATATTTCTATTGTTGATTTCTGGTTGATTCCATTATAGTAAGAGAACATATCCTGAATAAATTCCATTGTTTAAGTATTGTTAAGTATTAATCTTAGTATGACAAGAATTAAGTTGTTTTGGCCTAGGACACAGTTTATCTTGGCACATATTCCATGGCACTTGAACTGTATATTCTACAGTTTGGGGGTAGAATGTTCTATATACAACAGTTAGATGATTTTGGTTGATTGTATTATTCAGATCTCCTCTATCTTCACTGATTTTTGGTCTTGTTTCCTAGACTCATTAGTTACCTTATAAGTTGCTGTGAGGAGTTTGAAGTTCCCAACTATAATTTCACCTTTCAGCTCTATCAGGTTTTGCTTCATGCAATTAAAAACTGTTTTACTTTGCTGTGTACTCATTTAGCATCATTATGTGTTCCTTGTGGATTGAGCTTTTTATCATTATGAAGTACCCTCTTTGTCTGTAGATCTGTGGTGTTTTTGTTTTGTTTTACTCTAAGTAACTTCTTTGATATTAATATAGCCACTCTAGCTTTTATTTTAACAAATCAGAGAGGGAGACGAACCGTAAGAAACTATGAACCCCGGGAAACAAACTGAGGGTTTCGGGGGGGGGGGCATGGGGTACCAGGGTGATGGGTACTAAGGAGGGCACATGTTGTGATGAGCACTGGATGTTATATGTAACTAATGAATCACTGAACACCACATCCAAAACTAATGATGTACTATACAGTGGCTAACTGAACATAATTAAAAAAAAATGCTTGCATGGTGTATTTTTTCCCATTTTTAAATTTCAAGTTCTGTATGTCATTGAGTTTGAAATAAGTTTCTTGTTAAGAGCATATAGTTTGCTCATTTTTTTTAATGTTTCAAGTTTTTATTTAAATTCTAGTTGGTTAACATACAGTGTAATATTAGTTTCCGGAGTAGAATTTAGTGATTTATCATTCACATACAACAGCTGGTGCTCATCACAACTGCACTCCTTAATACCCATCACCCATTTAACCCATCCCCCATCTACCTCCCCTCCAGCCACCCTCAGTTTGTTTTCTATAGTTAAGAGTCTCTTTCATGGTTTGTCTACCTCTCTAGTTTTGTTTATTTTGTTTGTTCTTTTGTTTTATCCACCCTGCTAATTGCTGTCTTTTAATTGGTGAATTTATGCCATTTACATTTAAGGTAATTATTGATATGCTAGAACTTATATTGGCCATATTATTGTGTGTTTTCTGTTTCCCTTATTTCATTCCTGTTTATCACTTTTTTTTCCTTTCATGTGGATCACTTGAACATTTTTAAAGATATTGTCCGCTTGATACATTTAGAGTGTTTTTGAGTGTATCACTTTGTACAGTTTTCATACTTGTTGCTCTGGGAATTAAAATATACAAATGTGACATCAGAGTCTATTGAAATCAATATTTCACCACTTTGAGTGAAATGAAGAAAATTTCCTTTTGGTGCTTCTACCTCCTCCATTCTTAAATATCACTTTCTTTAATATAAGATAGTCCTGTGATTCTTCTTTCAATTATCAAATGTGAAATTTAAAACTTAGGATAAAAATATTCTATTATATATAATATTTCTGGCATTTGATTGTCCTTGTGTTCTGATGTACCAAGATTCCTTCTTTTATCATTTCATTTGTTTGAAGAACTTCCTTTAAGGGTAGGTCTGTTAATGACAATGTCCTTTAGTTTTCCTTCAACTGGTATCGTTATTTCCCTTTATTTCCTGAAGATCATTTCACCAGGTATATGATTTTTAGTTCTTTTCTTTCAGCACTTGAAAATGTGCCACATCCTTGTGGATTTCATAGATTCAGGTGAAAAATTTACTGTCATTCAAATTGGTGTTCCAAGTTGTTGACATTCTGTATTAGGAATTCAGCACTGGTTATTAAGTAACATGAACATTATAGCATATAATTTTTTCATTTTAACTCAGCATTAAATTTTAAATACAGATAGTAGCTATGTAACAATGTGATCAGTCAGGTTTTGCCAATAAAAAGCAAGATTATGGCCATGACTTCAAGCCACATAACTGTTTCATTCTATCGCTTCAAATGTTTCCTCAACCTCAGGAAATTGGAGAAAAATGGTAAAGAAAAACAGTTCAGAACGTTTCCTCCCAATGTACATATCAAGTTTTTATACTATTACTATAAAAAGAGTATAGCGGGCACACATCTACAATGTCCCCCAGTTATCTCCACCTTTCAGTAGTCACAGTCTTGTGTAATTCCCTCCTGTTCATTGAGGCCGGCCCTAGAGACCTGCTTCTAGTGAATATAACATTGCAAAAATGATAAATGTCACTTTGGAAGTTAGGTTATGAAAAGAGTGGGACTTCCATCTTGGCAGCACTCTCTCTACTGCCCCTCTGGTGGTCACTCTGATGAAGCCAAGGGCCACTTTATAAGCTGTCCTGTAGAGAGGCTCAGGAACTGAGGCAACGAACTAACAGCTTATGAAAAATTAAATCCTGCCCACAATATTTTGAGGAAACTTGAAAGCAGATCCACCCCAAGTTGAGCTTAAAGATCACTGTAGCCCTGGCTGACTTTCGTTGCAGTCCCTTCAGAGACCCAACTAAGCCACACCTGGATTTCTAACCCACAGAAACTAAGACAATAAATGATGTTTTAAACCACTTAATTTTGGTATAATTTGTTATGCAGCAAAAGAGAAAGGCAGTATATGACTATGAAAAACACTTCCTCGAATTATCAGTTACCATTGCCATCCATCACAATTTATTCTAACCTCACACAAAGTGTCAATATTTAAGAAATAAAATGTTAAAATTGACCAATTAAAGTCAGGCTAATTGGAAAGTTAAGTTATATAAAATGAGGAAACCAGAAACCGTAAATCTCAATCCAAATACCAATCATAGGATTAAAGTTATTCAATTCCATGGTGTAGCTTCAGATAATCTTAAAATGTAAAGAGTCCATGGCACTAAAAATACATTCCATTCAAGGAATCAAATGTAAGAAATATTACATTATCTTGTTTAAATTACATGTGTTGACATAAGGTAAAACCAGCTGGTCTTTTTGAAGCTTATCACAAGGGACAGCTACCCATGCTATTAGTTTATAGGAAGAACACCACATAACCAATCCAAAAAGGAAGAAAGGCATCACAAACCAAGCCAACAAGATGAGTAAGCAGGGTGACAGCCACAAATGAACATAATTACCTTTTATTGTTTTTGCTTATTTTATTTAAGCTAATTGAAATCTAAAAACAATTTTATAGACACAACTATGGAAGAGAGCTTCCATTTATTAGTCATTACTCTAAAATTCTGATATCGGTTTGACAGGAGAAAACTTTCTTTACAAATTACAGATTAATTTAAAATAGCTAAAAGACTGAAATTTTCACCAAAAAATGTTAATTTTCAGAAAAATCTATTTTTTGTCTCTGCTGATATTTGGGAAAATTGAAAACCAACAAGGGAGAAATATTCTGGGTTTTCACTGGTATAAGTTGGCCCTTTGAAGAGGTAATAGTATCAGGAAACATAAATTGACATGCAAAAATGCCTTTAATAACTTAAAATTAGAAGATGAGAATAGTGTGCAGATTCACTTTCCTAAAATGTTACTCAAAAGCACATGGCTACCTAGAATTACAAAAGATTTGAAGCTGCTATTCACTATAGCACATTTAATTCAACACATATGATTTTTCTCTATATTGATATGTAAAAATGGGCATGCTCATTTGTACATTTTGACATTCTAATAAATGTATTTATTAAAAAGAAATTTTACAACTAAAATCAAGATACTGTTTTGCTTTTGAAAAAATGAAAACTGTCTACAAATTATTTAGACTTTTTCTTTCCCATTTTTCAATGCAAATTACAATAGTATGAGGAAAGCTGTCCATGTTAACAGCACCTTAAGTTTAGTAGCGCTTATTGTGAACACATAAAGTGGTATTAAAATCTTAAAGTTTCTTAGTTTTATTATTTGAAATCAATCTGAGGATAACATGTATTTTGAGTGCTTATCAACTAATATATTTTGTAATATTTATCATTTCCTATATAAGAATAATTTCTGCAAATCAAATGATGATAAACTGAAGAGTTTGACATCTACAGTGAAATCCAGAGAAAGAGAAATTATCAAACATTTTCTTAAGCATTTCACATATATGACTCTTTTTACTTTTCACCATAACCCCAGTAGTATATTTGGTTGTATTTATCTCTCTATGCCTCTCTATTTTCTACTTATTCTGAGTGCAGATATAGATGTGTGAGAGTGGTGTATATATGATAGACAAATTCTTCAGAAAAATCTGTTCCAATTTTTTATTATTATAAGTAATTTTTATTAATTGTAATTGCACAGTCCCTGGCCTAACAAAAAAGATTTCCAAATATTTATAATACCACTTTAGTCTGGCTCTTCTGTATTATTCAAGTGATGATATGCACATATCAATATTTTCATTTTTCTGGTTATTGTTCTTTTAGTTAAATCTATTTCAGGAGTGTAATTAAAAATCATATTTTAAAATCCTCTATTTCAAACTAAAATACCAATTTGATATGTTAAACATTATGCATCTGTAAAATTTCTGTTGGAAATAATAAAAAATTCCTTTGTTGTTGGGAAACTGCCAAAGCAATTCCTGTGATATTTAGAATGGGCTCTGATTTCACAGTTTTACACGTTACTAGTTTAAAGTGAAACTTAGCGTATTTAGCAAAACCTCCAAATTCATTTACGTTCCAAAAAGAATAATGCAAATCTTGCAACTCTTTGACAGTTGTCTCCGAAGGGAATGTTGAAATTATTTTTAGATGTTTTATTTTATTTTTACTTAAAATTACATTAGGTGATATTTCTATTCTTTATTCAAAATGATGTATTTGATATTTTAAATTTTTAAATAATTTGTTTAACTTACTAATTTAAATGTTACTAATTTTTTTCCCCTAAGAAATAATTCTTTAAAAAAGAACTTTGCAGGGTGCCTGGGTGACTCAGTCGATTAAGCAGCCGACTCTTGATTTCTGCTCAGGTCATGATCTCAGGGTCCTGGGACTGAGCCCCAAGATGGGCTCTGTGCTCAGCAGAGAATCCGCTTCAGGATTCTCTCTCCCTTTGCCCCTCCCCGCTCCCATTCTCTCTCTTTAAAATAAATAAATAAATCTTTTTTAAAAAGACCTTTGCAACAAATTGTGCATATTATCTTGCTGTCTGTTTGTCATGGCTTTGTATTGCATTAGCTAGCTTCCAATGTAATCATAGCTAATATAAAATATAAATATCATATTTAGGAAATTTAAGACAGAAACAAGTATATAAAATACAACAACCTAGAAAATGCAAACTCTGATATATTTGCAAACAAAAAAATGGTAAGATAAATGACTGCACTGAATTTAAGAAAGGCAGCAAGTATTTATTTTAGTCATTGCTATTAAGAGTCCAGTGAGGCTCATTTATTGTCAGTGTTTTCCTTTCTTGACTTAAATAATGCAGTTTTTGTGCCAGATTTTCATCTAGAGTGAAGGCTATGAATTGCTTCTGGATTACCAAACTCCTTTACTTTGGGAAATCTGCTACAAAACATGCAAAATAAAGCACACTGGACCAACAGTTATTATCATTAGCAGCATTCTAACCATACGAATTAGATGTCAGTCCAAATAAGAGAAGGTGAATTAATTGATCTTTTTTTGACTGTTAGCTTCCTTAGGAAGCCTCCCTAAGCCTCCACCTACTGTGAATTCTGAACTGGTACCTTTTCTTCATAAATGTTTAACAGAGTTTGGTCCATGTTTTAAAATTATTTGATTACTGTCTATATTTCCCACTGACTAAGTGTGATACTGATATGAGTAAGGACCATGTTTGTTTTTACTCATCATTCCATCCCCAGGGGCGAGGTCAGTGTGTGAGTTAAACTAAACATTAAGTAAATATTTGTGGTTGAATGAAAGATTAAATGAATGAGAGACATTTAAGAGAAAAGTGTCTCTAGAATCCAGCAAAGATTATTTATAAAGAATTTATAAAGATAATATTTTCATATCCGGAAATGATAACAATTTTTCACACTTCTAGTTAAAAGACAGTGAGTGAACACACCCCACCTAATTTTATGAAGTTAAAACAACCGTGATACCAAGACCTGACAAGAACTTTGTTACAAATTATCTCCCACCAACATAAATATAAAAAACTGAACAGAAACATTAGCAAGAAAACCTAGTGATTGAAAAGATTAATATATCACAAAGAAGTTGAATATATTCCAGGGACATAACTGGTTTAGCAGCTGCTTATCAATTATTGCAATTTATTTATTAAACCATACTAATAAAACGGAGAAGAATTTCAATAGATAAATAAAAAGCATTCGATAATAAGCACGAGTTTATGATTTAAAAACCTAGCAAACCAAATACAGAAGGGAAAACATGTCATATGATAATAGTTATCTGCAGAAAACGTACAGCAATAGTCCTGAATAGTGTATTATTGAAAGCTTTCCCCCCAAATGAAAAACAAGAAAGGGGTACCTGCTATTACTATTACTGCTGAGTATTATATAGCAAGTGAAAAGAAAATTAAACAGGAATAGAAACAAAGAAATAAAACTGTACTGTAACATGGTTATATAAGTAAAAATTCAAATAAATTCACCATTAGAACTAATAAGTGAAATTAGTAACATTACTTGATATAAAGTCAATACATGCAATCATGTGTATTTCTACGTTCTAGAAACAAATACATATCAAATATAAAATTTTTAAAACAATACCATTTTATAATCTCATTAAATATATCAAAATGGTTAGGGATATCACAGAAGATAGGTAAACATATGTTCTATAAACTATAATACCTTATTGAAAGAAACTAAAGAATATCTAAACAAATGAAGGGCTATGTCATGATTATGGATTGGAAAGCTTAAGATTGTAAAGATGACACTTTTACCCAAACTGACCTACAGATTCAATGTAATCCCAGTCAAAACCTGAGAAGGTTGATTTTATGGAAACTGACAAGTTGATTTTAACATTCATTTGTAAATGTCAATAGTGAAAAATGCCAAGAAAATGTCAAAGAAGAAGAAAGAGGAATTACACACCTGGATATGAAAACAATATAAAGCTACAATAATTAAAACAATGAAGTTTTGGCACAAGGAGAGACAAACAGTCTAACACAGAGAACACAGTCCAACTACAGACCCACACCGCAGTGGTACCTGATCTACGAAAGTTCAGTATGAGAAATTATTTTTCCCTTTTTCAACAAAAGGTGCTAGTCAACCGTCTATCCATATGGAACTAACTGCTATATCACACCATATAAAAAGATCACTTCCATTAGAGAACTGACCTCAGAGTAAGACAAAAAATAAAGCTCCTCATAAAGTTAACTAAGAAAATCTCATTACCTTATAGAAAGCAAACAGGATAGCAAGCATTAGGGTGAATGTTTATGCACTGAACTTTATTAAAACTAAGAATTTCTGTTCATGAGAAGATATTGTTACCAGAATGAAGATGCAAACAACTGTATGGGAGCAGATCTTAGCCATATGTATACCCACTGAGGATTCGTATCTGAAATGTATAAAGAATTACTAGAAATTTTCAAGAAAAATCAAACATAATTTTTTAAAAACATACCAGAAATGTTTAAATATACTTCATGAAAGACGATATTCAAATAGTCACTAAACATATAAAATGTTCTTACATCATTAGCTATCAAGGGAATGCAATGTAAAACCACTACCCATAAGAATTTTCATAGTAGCATTATTCCTAATAGCTCAAAACTAAATCTGTCCATTCTCCATAAACTAAAAATGGAAGTTCTTTATAGTCATGGATAGAATACTATATAACAATAAAAACGGATGCACTGTGCTATAGAGAGATACATCTCATAAACAGAATGTCAAGTGAAAGAAGCTGGTACAAAATGATACCTTTTGAATGATCCCATTTATAACAAGTTCAAACAGAGGCAAAGCTACTCCTCATGATAGAGATTGACAGTGTTTACCTCTGGTTAAAACGGTAATGAAAGGGAGAAGGCCTGAGGAAGGCTTCTAGAATGCTAACAAGGTTCTATTATTTGATCTGGGTGGTGGCGACATGGGTGCGTCCTTTTTAAAAATTCATTGAGTGGCATATGTTCACA
Organism: Neomonachus schauinslandi; assembly: GCF_002201575.2. Lineage (NCBI taxonomy): Eukaryota > Metazoa > Chordata > Mammalia > Carnivora > Phocidae > Neomonachus > Neomonachus schauinslandi. Next base: position 8,806,205 of record NC_058416.1, read on the forward strand.
GCTTGTTCACTTTACGTGAAGCCATCAATGTTGAGCCTCATCATTTAGATACTAAGAAAGCTGCCAGTTGCCAGGCTATCTTTACAAATACTACATCTACCCAGATTTCTAGCCATCAAGAAGCTTTCAGATTAGGGGGCAGAAAATACATGATAAATATTATCACAATATATTGTAGTATGTGCTCTAATGGAAGAAAGGGACAGCACAGAAGAGGGGAAATATCCCTCTGCTTGCAGTGGAGGAAAAAGTATTAATGTCTTTGGTCACACAATAGGGGAGAAGAACATGATAACATAACTAGTGAATGTAGCTCACAGTTGTCAGCAAACTGTAGATCAATCAGCTCTGCTCGAAAGGACACATGTTTCCTGAAAGGACAATACCTTGCTTAAACTAAATGATTCCCAATTAGTTGTACTGAAATAGTTTTATTATGTAGATTTTGAATGGGCATAAAATACAAAAATTCCCAATAAATTCACTTTTTAATTCAACAAAAAGCTTGATGGAATCTGTACATATAATGTACAATTAAAAATTTAGGTTTCTTTCTCTAATCATATCTCTTTAATGCAAAGAAACATAATATACTAGCTGATTCATGCTTTAGTTATGCAATCACCCAGATTAAATTCTCCAGATGTTTCCTTGTCATATGAAATTAATGCTTATTAAAACAGTTATGTTCAGGATATCGGAATTTCATTATCAAATATATCTCCTCTTAATGGAAATGAAGGCACGAGTCTCAGCAAACAAATGGATTGTAAGGCTGTTAAGTTTCATGACAAAACAGCTAATTGTCCTGTTTCACTTAAACACACACACACAAAAACTATGATCATATGCTTGATAATGTCTCCATTCACCATTATCTTTCTTGCATTTATAAAAATGTTTAATTTGTTTAATTTAAAAAGATAACCAACAAGATTATCTGGGCTTGCTTCAAAATAATGAGCGTTAAGACAAATTGTAGTCGGGGTGGGGGTGGTAGGAGACAAACCCAACCACTTCTATCTTCTTTGAACGTATTTCCATTTTCAAAAATTTGGGACACATAAAAAAAGAATCAAGATAATTATTTTGCTCTCCAAATGCTTAAATTAAAATGGAAAACAGAAAAAAGAAAGTAACTTGATATTTTGGAAGAAGACTAGATTCAAATGTTGAATTCTGCTTTTTCATTATGTTTACAAAAGCCAGATCTACTTTTAAATTTCTAACAATCTTTGGCAGCATAAAAGATCTGACCTCAGAGTCCCAAGTCTCCCACTAAGTTCTGTTGCATAAAATCTAGAAAACAAACCCATATTCAAATTTCTACTATGCTTTAAGATAATCTGCACAAGTCAGAAGAATTCTCAGACAAATATAATCATAAGTCAATTAAACATTTCATAAAAGTAATAAAAAACCTGAAATTAAAAAAAAAAAATCATGTGGCTGGGTGACGGACATTGGGGAGGGTATGTGCTATGGTGAGCACTGTGAATTGTGTAAGACTGCTGAATCACAGACCTGTACGCCTGAAACAAATAATACATTATATGTTAATTAAAAAAATTAAAAAAAAAACATGTAACATTTTAAAACAGCAGATTGTCCCTACAAGTTAAAAAAAAAAAATGAAGATAGATTTTTTTTTTCCCCTAAACAGTGAATAAGAAAGTATTCTGATTACCTTGGGACTGTTCTGGCTTAAATATAACTACCACAAGGTAAAATAATAGAGCAGGCAGGCGCATCTTGTTAATCATAACAGAAGTTAACTTGAATATAAAAACATTTTCTTTCCCATTTTGTTATACCTCAAAGTTAGTCAAACATCTCTTTACTATTTACTGCTGCTTTTAGCCATTATTCCTAATTTTACAATAGCTAATAGTTTTTTGAAGAAAACTTCTGTAGTTTCTTTTGTTACTCCAAAAAGTGAGAAGGAAATAGGAAGAACGGTATAAGGCAAAGGGACTTGATATAACCTCTGACCAGGTGTGAGACCTTGGAGAAGTCAACTTTTCCCAGACTAGTTTTAACAATAAACATGGAGTGTTAATACCTACCTCATCAGTTTGCTTTGAGAATGCAGTGATGTAATACATAAAAAGATCCAGGCACAGTGTTGACATTCAATAAATGGTAACTATTATTTTATGATTCTTTTTTACTACATAAGATTCCCTTTCTGTATATCATGAATTTGTGGCTAAAACTAAAATACAGACTATTAAACCAATGTTCACACATTTCTTATTACTAGTACCAAGCTTTCAGTGAAGATAGATATTATCCTGACAATCAGCTCTTTAAACAGTTTATTCTATTTTCTCTCTCTCCTTTGGGCAATAAAATATCTGCTAAAATGAAATCGGGAAAAAATGAGATTAATACAATTTAGAAAGCAAAGCACTTAAGGAAAAAACAAAGAAGAGAGGAATGTAAGCAATCTCATTTCCAAATTATCTGAAGCTATGGGAACGGTGAAATGATACATTGAAATAAACAACTCAAACTGATGTTTCCTTGGTTCCTGTCCAAACAGGATGCACAATTCACATATAAAGGGCTCACATACATTAAAAGCAAGCTGTTCTATTATTCTACTCCGGTCCTGTCATCAACTCTTAGCTTACACTTATATGAGCTACGCAGTCTTAAAAGAATAGATCTTGTGCCTATAAAAAGATGTTGATGTAGAAACTATTTGAAAACCCCAATACAGTTCAATTCGGTAATTTGTGTGTGTGTGCGCACGTGTGTGCACGTGCATGTGTGTGTGTGTGGCGTTTGAGCATGTGATGGGCATGGGGGGAAAGGATGGCTAATAATGAGAAAAATGATGGGTCTAAACTAAGTTTCCTGGTCAGTTTGTTCCTTTGTTTATCTGTGGCCTCATGCTCTGGTTAATTATTTTATTCTGGATTTATGACATCACACAGTAATTTTAATATATCTGTCTCTACCACCAGTCTATGAGCTTCAGTGAGCATCTGCAACTTGCTTTTTATTTATCTTTGTGTTCACAGTGATTAGAATATAGAAGATAATTAATGAACCTAGAGGGAGCTAGAACATAGAAGATACTCAATTAATGAATCTAGAGGAAACCAACTGAACCATTCAATTAAAAGAGCTTACAACTGCCAAAATGCATATGCATGCAATTATGTTTACGCATGTCCATTGAGCCTTAACAAATTAATCTTATTTTATTCATGTGCAATCCTCAGGCCTGTTGGAAATGAAAAGAGTTATTTGCTGTGTGTGTTTGTGTTTATGTGGGAATAGAAAGCATGAATTTTGCTGCTTCGGGGAGTTTAGGGAAGGATCTTCCATTTCTTACTCTACTGAAGGTTAACTGGCTTTCCTCCATTTTTTTTTTTTCCCATTAATCAAAGTCACCACCATCCTCTCAGTTTGTGTAAGCCAAACATTTAGACTTCCCTTACTGATCCTTCTTCATCACCTGTTTACAATCCATTACCAGGTCCTGTTCATTTCCCTGTCTAGGCAGTTTCTAATCTAGATTTACTTTTCTCCTTCTCAGCCCCCTGAGTCCAAACACAGCCCCCTCACACAGGTTACTGGAGAATAGTACCAGCAGTTCTCCCTTCCAGTACTGCTCACCACTCACCAACTGCAGAGAGAGGTTTCTATTTTTAATCTGATTATTTCATCTTTGCTGAAATCCTTTCAACTTGCTTTCTCAGGATTAAGTTCAGAATCCTTATTGCAGCAACACCAGTCTTAGCTGTTGGTCTCCCTTCCTCACCTTTCCACTCCAGCCTCTCCAAGCTTCCTGGGCTTGCACACCTGGAGATCTCACTTCTCATTCTAGCCAAGCTTTTAGTCTTGGATTACCAAAGTACTTCAACTTCCTTTGGGTGTCAATACTCTATTCCTATATTAATTCTTTGGAGGGAATATTTCTTTCACAAAAAAATGCAGAAGTTCCAGTTTGAGCTAAAATATGTATGTTTTGCATTTTAAAAATAGATCATTCTTAAACAGTCATTGAATTCTTGATTTTTTTCTTCTTCTTGTTTTATTCAAAATATCAACCTACTCAATTAATACTCAACATGTAAAAGACATAATTTATGCTACACATATATTTAACGTTAATATACAGAGGAGCTCCTCAAATTCATTACTATGTTCTTTAAAATACTTTTCTTTTTTTTTAAGATTTTTTTTAAAAGATTTTATTTATTTGAGAGAGAGAGAATGAGAGAGAGCGAGCACATAAGAAGGGGGAGGGTCAGAGGGAGAAGTAGACTCCCTGCCGAGCAGGGAGCCCGATGCGGGACTCATCCAGGGACTCCAGGATCATGACCTGAGCCGAAGGCAGTCGCTTAACCAACTGAGCCACCCAGGCGCCCTCTTTTTTATTTTTTAAGATTTTATTTATTTATTTGAGATAGAGGGAGAGAAAGAGCAGGAGGTGGGAGAAGCAGGCTCCCCACCGAGCAGAAAGTCCGACGTGGGGCTCAATCCCAGGACGCTGGGATCATGACCTGAGCCAAATGCAGACGCTTAACTGACTGAGCCACCCAGGCACCCCTAAAATGCTTTTCTATTACTTAAAATGAACCACCACAGACAGCTGTTTTCTACTGCCTTATAACTTCCATCATCAAGCGATCACATAGAGCCGCAATTTCTACATGATTATAAAGCTAGGGCGCCTGGGTGGTTCAGTCGTTAAGCGTCTGCCTTCGGCTCAGGTCATGATCCCGGGGTCCTGGGATCGAGTCCCACATCGGGCTCCCTGCTCGGCGGGAAGCCTGCTTCTCCCTCTCCCACTCCCCCTGCTTGTGTTCCTACTCTCGCTATCTCTCTCTCTGTCAAATTAATAAATAAAATCTTTAAAAAAAAAAAAAAGAAAAAAAAAGCTAAAAGGGAAGTTTCTTCTGAAATAAATAACATTTAAATTTTTGTCACAAAATACACTTTTTAAAAACTTAACACTTTTCATAAAGTAGAACAAAACTACTTGACATATTAATGTAATGTGGATTTTGAATCTTTTAAAATAAAATTTTAAATAAAATTTTGAATCTTTTTAAATAAAATGATTCAAATATATTTTCCCATTAAAATCCTGAAACTTCCTGGTGGTGCCTGGGGGGCTCAGTCAGTTGGGTGGCCAACTCTTGATTTCGGCTCAGGTCACGATCCCATGACCTGACATCCATGTGGGACTGAGACCCTTGTGGGGCTCTGCACTCAGCAGGGAGTCTGTTTGAGGATTCTCTCCCTTTCCCTCTGCCCCTCCCCCAGCTCATATGTTTGTTCTTTCTCTCTAAATAATAAATAAATCTTAAAAATAAATAAAATACTGACCTTTCCTAACAGAGATACGAAAAGCTGATTTTCCTTTCTGTAAACTCAACCATGACTTACAGCTTTTGCAATCTCCTTATTTGCAACAATACAGTGTTTAACAATAAAAGATTAAGCACTGATAATGCAATAATGAAAATCTAACACTCTAAGTATATTTATGCTTCTACTTCATGGAAGTTCTATCTCATTCTCTGTCAGTAGGAAAATCTTATATATTTCCAACACAGGTAACAAACGATACCCACATTTGGTGACTGAATCATTTTCCCACGTAAGTGAACATGCTCAGTGCATTAAATCCGAAGTCAGTCTAATATTTGTCTCCTCTAGCTCCAGACATTCACTCTCTTAATTCAGCTTTTCTCCTTACCTATGAGAGGCAGACTACTGTCCTTCATGCATCACAAAACACCAAGACCATCACCTGTCATCCCTGCTATCTCTCCTGTTCCAACCTTCCACAAAGCCTTCTGCCTTTCCATCACTTAATCACTTTGGCTATTCCCTTCAAAATTCCCCTGCCTGCCTAAATCACTCACTTTCTTAAAGTTTGCTTTGTATCAATACAGCAAGAAAACTGCTTTGTTGAAATTTTCCATGGAAGCTCTGTATGATTTTATATTTAGACTTCCTAGTTAAGAAAATTCTTCAAAATAGAGTTTCTCTCAAAAAAAAAATCACTAAATTTACCAATACCCAGAGAATACCCTGCATTCAGGAAGCATTCAAAAGCAAAGCAGACTAAGAAACTAACAATAAAGACTTTATTCTCTAGATTATTAAGGCAGATTGGAAGAAATTTTTTTCTAATGATATTGTAGAACTGCGAAACAAATACTTTGGGGTTTTTTGTTGTTGCATTTTTATTCTATTATTTTATTTTTTTTTAAGATTTTATTTATCTATTTGACAGAGAAAGAGAGGGGACAGAGAGAGCACAGGCAGGGGGAGCAGCAGAGGGAGAGGGAGAAGCAGGCTCTCCCCTGAGCAGGGAGTCCTATGCGGAACTCCATCCCAGGACCCTGGGATCATGACCTGAGCAGAAGGCAGAAGCTTAACCAACTGAGCCACCCAGGAGCCCGTGCATTTTTATTTTAATTAGATGGAAGTCATATATGTGATGCATAGTGACATCTGAACAGGTATTTACCACCTGCTGAGTGTGTTTATGCAAATGACTGTCCATTTATGAAAGTTCTTCTCTGAAATCTACAAATAACTTCCTTGGTTGATAAAACAAAGATAGAGCTAAGAAATCCATGTGAAAAACACTGCTTACTATCTCTTTACAAATTTTTGGTCCTATTAGGTTTTTTTTTTTTTAACCAGCATCCCTTTACATAATGCACCCTATTCAAAGATGCAAAGATGCATTCAAAGATGCAAAGATGCAAGAACACTTTTGCAAACCTCCCTGTCACTCTAAATTTGACTGAAAAATTGTTATACAAACTCAAATTCACATAATCAAAAGCGAGCAGTGGTAATTATACAACTTTAAAAGATAAACTGGGGCACATTAAACATTTTAAGAATTTTAACAAAACTTGATTCAAATCGGTGCAGCTCCAAACTAGAAGTGGATAGGAGCTCTCCACTCATAGGAGTTCAGGGAGAGGCTTTTGTAGAGAAAAGGCAGAAGCAAAGTAAGGAAATTAATGATTGACTATAGCTTAAACCCTAGTTGGCTGTTTGTGATTGGCTGTCCTTCGGTTTCAATCTCTTTAACCTCCAGGCTTAGATTTTGGCTTGCTTATGTAGGTCACCAAAGCACAGGAGTGACATCAGTCTAATGGCCTCTCTGTTTAATTAATTTAACAGTAGTCTTAACCTTTTAAAAGTACCCATATTTATTTCAATTTTTAGCCACTTTAAGGTTTTAAAATCTCTTCAGCAACTCATGTGAAACAAAGGCAAAATAAAAGACAAAAACAGCAAATGCGTATAAAACAGTGTATTTTGATGATCGTTTTATTAAAACTACACATATGTGCATATAATAATGTCTATTCATTTCTGCATGTTCCTAACATAGAATAAGGATAAACATTTCTTAGCTTTTGAGCTTTGAATACTCATGTAGTCCTTTGACAGATATTTACTAAATTTCTCCTATGTGCCAGGCACACTGTTCTAGGGCTTTGAAGGTACATTAGGAAATAAATGGATTTAAATGTCTGTTCTCAGGGTGCCTGGGTGGCTCTAGCTGTTAAGCATCCAACTCTTGATTTGGGCTCAGGTCATGATCTCAGGGTCATGAGATCAAGCCCCGCCTTGGGCGCTGTGCTGAGCTTAGAGCCTGCTTAGGATTCTTTATCCTCTTCCCTCTGCCCCTCCCTGCTCGTGCTCTCTCTCTAAACAAAAAGTAAATAAAATCTTTAAAAATAAATAAATAAATGTTCTAATGGAACTTACATTGTGTTTACATGTGAAACCTGACTCTCAGAAATTCAAGCATATATTAGGTTTTTGTTCCTCCAAAGATTCATTTGCAGAAAATTATCAAGATGTTTTCACATCTTAAAATGGAACCAAAATTTTGTTATGAAAGAATCAAAACAAATTATTTTGAACATGTTGAAAGAACTGGATATAATAGAATTTCATAAACTATAACACAAACAAACAAACCAAATTTTTGGAGTTTAATCACATATTCCTGAGTAATCTTCCAAATATAAATATTTACACATGTTCAACTCTTCTTTTATGAAGGAACTCTGGGCTGAGAATGAACTGAACTTTCTAAAAGTTCTCAAAAATATTTTAAACAGGAAACCAGCTGTCTCCACCCACCCATGGCAGTGTGTTCAAAGTGTAATACCACAGGAGTTCATTTAAGTCCTTGAATACTCCAAATTTCTGCAGGTCAGATTTAGTCCTTGAATTGTAAGTCTTTATGAATGTGATTGCAGAGGAAGTTGGGAAAATAAAATTATTAGTGAATATGGACCTACCCAAGGTTCATAATTATGGTTTTTCTTAAAATACATGATTAATCTATTTTGAAATCACAAGGCTATCTACCTCTGAATAGAAACAGCATAAGTTTCAGAAATTATATTGTATCTCTTGTGACATAAATGGAAAAAACATAAAAGGGATATGTAAAATTGATTTTGTATATAATTAAAACATAGTCACTTATAGTACTACATTCCCGTAAGGTACTATAAAGATTTTAAATCAATTATTTTCTGTTGGTAAGGAAGATTCTAATACTCAGAAACACTGAAATAAAACAATATAAAAAAAAACAAAGGAGAAACAATGGAATTGTTTAAAACTGAATGTTCTTATACTGTATAACAAAAAGAGAAACAGTAATATATACATATATATCATCACAAATTATCGGATCAGCAGATGATAATACACTGATGTTTAAAGAAAATGTTGGCGCCTGGGTGGCTCAGTTGGTTAAGCGACTGCCTTCGGCTCAGGTCATGATCCTGGAGTCTCGGGATCAAGTCCCGCATCGGGCTCCCTGCTCAGCGGGGAGCCTGCTTCTCCCTCTGACCCTACCCCCTCTCATGCTCTCTCTGTCTCCCATTTTCTCTCTCAGATAAATAAAAAATCTTTAAAAAAAAAAAAAAAGGAAAATGTTGATTTTTTATCTTAGTTACTGGCATTAGATTTATAGCCTTGTTACATTTCTATGGACTCGCCTAAGATTAAATTGATATCAATCATATATTTTGCTCTAATTCTTTCAATTTTATTTATTTTTATTTTTATTTTTTTAAAGATTTTATTTATTTATTTGACAGAGAGAGACACAAGCAGGGGGAGGGGAGAGGGAGAAGCAGGCTTCCCGCGGAGCAGGGAGCCCGATGCGGGGCTCGATCCCAGGACCCTGAGATCATGACCTGAGCCGAAGGCAGACGCTTAACGACTGAGCCACTCAGGTGCCCTAATTCTTTCAATTTTAATGTAAAATAAAACAAGTAATCAGCTTTCAGATATATTATTTGGAGGAAAATGCCTTCTCCAGAAAACAAAATCTGGTGGTTGTGTAATACTTAAGTTACCTCTTATAGTAATGAGATTCAAAATCTTGAATTCACTGGGAAAATTTCATTTATAATCTTAAGACATGAAATACTAAAAAGTGTTACATTAGATTTTGATTTGAAGATCAGTTAATATACATGCTAATGAAACATTTTTCCCATCCATACAATCTCCATTTTACTTTTTTTTTTTTTAAAGATTTTATTTATTTGAGACAGAATGAGAGAGAGAGAGAGAGAGAGCACATGAGAGGGGGGAGGGTCAGAGGAAGAAGCAAGCTCGCTGCCGAGCAGGGAGCCCGATGCGGGACTCGATCCCGGGACTCCAGGATCATGACCTGAGCCGAAGGCAGTCGCTTAACCAACTGAGCCACCCAGGCGCCCCGTACATACAATCTCCATTTTAGCCAAAATGTCTTTGTAGTCTGTTTAGACATAGAGTCTCCAATCATCTTTTTTTTTTTTTTTTTAAGATTTTACTTATTTTGGGGGGTGCCTGGGTGGTTCAGTCAATCATCTGCCTTTGGCTCCGGTCATGATCTCGAGGTCCTGGGATGGAGCCCTGCGTAGGGCTTCCTGCTCAGCAGGCAGTATGCTTCTCCCTCTGTTCCTCTCCCCAGCTTGTGCTCTCTGTCTCAAATAAATAAATAAAAAATTTTTTGAGCCAGAGAGAGAGCAGGAGCAGTGGGGAGAGGCAGAAGGAGAGGGAGAAGCAGACTCCCTGCTGAGCAGGGAGCCAGATGTGGGGTTCCATCCCAGGACGCTGGGATCATGACCTGAACAGAAGGCACAAGCTTAACCGACTGAGCCACCCAGGCGCCCCACCAATCATCTTTTTTTAAGTGTTGATATTTTTGGGTTTTGTCCTTTGGCATGAGAGAAGATAACACTAAAGACAAAAGCAATTTAACTATAAAGCAGAGTTCCTACCAAATTGCTAATGGATCTTGAAATCAGTTGTCATCTCTTTGTATTGTAGGCATGGTGTTTTACTCCCTTAGTAAAGAACAGGGATTGGATTAAAAATGTCAAAACAACAGGAAGTGAATAGCCAGTATTTACATCTCTCAAGAGATCTGGCTTTCCAGTCCCTAAAATAGAAAGTGTAAGACATGTGCAAGGAGAACTGCAAAAAGCTGAAGACCAGATTACTTACATTTCTGAAAAGCTGCTATGTTTTTATTTACCTTCCCAGTCATATAAATATTTCATTTCAACTCTTTCTCAAATAATCCCTATAATGCCAGAGTTTTAAATCTTCCTCTGAACCTCTATTTTTACTTTTTTCTATCTCTCTGCTCTACCAGATTTGGATCTTTCATTTTATAAACAAACAAACAAACAAACAAACAAATGTGTGGAATCCTAGAATTGGGTTGATCATTTTCATTACTGCTTACTTTTCACACCAATTAGATTTTCTTAAATTGTAGCAACGGGAGAACACATTCGTACCAGTAATTTCCAGAGGTCACCATATTTTACATACTGCTCAGAACTAATATAATATAAATACATCAACATAACCATCATCAGAATGGCATAGTGGAAATCAGAGAACACTGGATTCAGAATCAGAAAAGCTGGGGTAAATCTTTTCCTTAGGAAGGTCACTCAAACACATATCTTCATTTACAAGGAGATAAATGTAATGCCTTCAACATGACCTACACTCGCTGAGACAGTACTGTGTAATTATTTCTATTCTGGAGTATTATGGCCTGTGCTGTCCAGTAGGATGGTCACAAGCCTGATGGTGCTAGTAAACTTTTGAAATGAAGGTAGTCTGAACTGAGATGCAGTATAAATCTAAATCAAGCACAGTGTGGAAAATAAAAATGTAGACTATCTCACTGATTTTATATTGATTACATTTTAGGATGGTAATATTTTAAAGATATTAAGTAAAATATATTATTCAAATCAATATCACATTTATTTTTTTAATTTTTTAAATATAACTTTAAATTGTAAATGTTGCTTGAGTTCTATTTCTGTTGGACAGCTCTACTCTAGAACATCCAAAAATAATTTAAGTGTTTTCTTTTTCATAGAGAATTTTACAGAAATAGAAAACTTTGTTTTGATTTTTTTCAAACATATATCCAGTGTGTTCTCACAAAACTTCTGTCTCTTACAGAGGCTTCCTATCTATGCTTCAAATTAAGACGATTCTTAATAACATTATTTACAAATATATGTTTGAAAAATACATTCTACTGATAATGTAAACACACATCAGAGTCATGGCTACCACTCAAATATAAATGAATAGGACATTTTCATTCTTTGCCATTTGGTCATATAATGTAGAAGAGATGCTACAATAGTCACATCAAAGTAAAATGGAAATTGTTCAAAACGCTGGATAGGACTGTTCAACATTCTCATCTAAGCTTTAAAAGAAACCCCATTTATTTGAAGCTGTTTAGACAGCATGGGCTTTTAGACAAACATAATTATTAAATACTAAAATATTAGTAGTTGTTAAAAGATCAGTTTTATGATGAACTAAAGCCCAAGAATAATAATATTGATTCATGGTTTCTGAACATCATTAATAAATATAATTTAATTTTATCCAAAACATTGGTAAAATAATAAACATCTAGAAAAATTATGAGCCTAAAATTTGTTAGATGTGAAAAATTCTGTGTCTATATCTTATACTTCCCTGAATCTATAATACAGTTTATAGACCAAGTAAAACATCATTAGAAATAGCAAGGACAGCATAGGGGATATAGTCAATAATATTGTAATACACTTATCATGGTGAGCATTTCAAAAGGTATAGAATTGTTGAATCACTATGTTGTGTACCTGAACTTAATTTAATATTATATGTCAACTATACTTCAGTTAAAAAATTTTAACCATATGAGTTACCTCATATAGGTAACTATATGAGGTGATGGATATGTTAAAAAAATAGCAAGAAAGTAAGTGGATGAAATCATTAACAAAATTAGAGTCTCAGCATAGGAATGGGTATTAAAATTAGTGTCCAGTTGTGGATATTTAACTTTTTACCATAATAAAATCCATATATAAAGTATCATGTTTTTCCATGTATTTTTATAACAGGAGTGTTTTTCACATTTAAATAAATTTTAAAAAATAATTATTTTTATTTATAATAAATATTTATTAATAAAAAATAAGATGTATCTAGTAAAACCAATTGTGGTACTAATTGGTTAAGTAACAGAATGTTTTCAGGTATGAAAACTAATTTAACGTCCAAAATATCTTCACATGCAGTATCCTTATAATACGCTCATCTCTCAGTTCCTATTAGTTCCAATAGCTTCACCTCACCCACCTGCTGGCTGGTATAGACCCTAGGCACTATAACCATACCAGCATTTCTTCCTGCTTCAATGTTAAGCACCTTTCTGATTACCTTCTCCTATTGTCCCCAAAACTCTCTTCTTTGACCCAACTTGGACGTCCTGTTAATTGATCCCATTACTTTTTAACTATTTATCACCTACTTCATATCGACACTGCCCTCCCTTTCCCAAGCTCCATTATTAACAAATTACCCTCAGCTAGAAAACTCCAATTCTGACTGGCATCCAACTATTGGCCTGCTCTACAAATGCACCTGAGCACCTGCTGATACTTAGAGAAAACATTCACTTTCAGGTCTCACTTCAGATCTTGACTCTGAATACCAAACAAGCCCTTAGCACTGCCAAGCCATCCCTACTACATTTCCCCCATCAATTCACTTTCCCATTCTCATCCGTGTCTATAAGGCCAAACTTCCCATTTGTATGTTCTATCTGAATCCCCTCTAACTGACTTAAAGACTTCGCTCCTGCAAATACAGTCCTCTCTCTCCGACCTAATCAAATTAAACCTCCCTCCTAAATCAATCTCATCAGCAAATGGGCATGCTATAATATCTATGACCTGAAAAACAGAAATCATCTTGATCCCCATCTAGGGGCCATCACATTTCTCTGGCATTTTTTTTTTAGTAAAAATCTTTTTTTTTTTTAAGATTTTATTTATTTATTTGACAGAGAGAGACACAGTGAGAGAGGGAACACAAGCAGGGCGAGTGGGAGAGGGAGAAGAGGCTTCAAACCGAGCAGGGAGCCCAATGTGGGGCTCGATCCCAGGACCCCGGGACCACGACCCGAGCCGAAGGCAGACGCTTAATGACTGAGCCACCCAGGCGCCCTAGTAAAAATCTTTAGAAGATATTTTCACTCATCTCATTCTCTCTTGAACTCACTCTATCAGTTTTCAAGCCTAGATCTCTACAAAAACAGAAAATCAATGACTTCTGTATTGCAAAATCTAATTAACAGTTAAGTCCTATTTTCCTTGACCAATCAATAGCATTTTATATAACTGGCCATTTCATCTTTCCAGAATGACTCATTTACTTAGCTTCTGAAAGACTCTTCTCTCCTGTTTTCCCTCCTACCTCACTGAGTGCTGCTCCTCATTCTGCTCTCATGGGTCTAGCTCTAATGTGGAAGTGCTCCAGCACTTCTATTTTTTTTTGGGGGGGGGGATGCTTAATTCTACAAATTGAAGACAAAAGATTGTAAGATACCACTTGTAAGCTCTGCAATGAACATGGTCTTTACTCAAAAGGCTACTTCTGTCTTCAGCTACCAAAAAAATGTTTCTATCAGTTTTTAACATCAAATATCTTTTTATCTTCTCTACATATAACAGCAACTCTTACCAAATATCATCATATATGAATCACCCAGATATTTACTTATATGAAAATATTAGTAATCTGCAAAGCTATGACTTTAATGGAATGGCATTAAGCACAACCCATCTTCTCTTTGATAGGCTACTTTCCTCCAACAAGATACCCAGTTTTCCTTTTTACAGCACTTGGTAACAATTGTGCATCTACAGTTTATCAGGGCACTGAGGACCAAACACTGAGGACCAGGTACTGAGTACGCAAAAGGCACTCTATAAAATATAATCTTGGAATAAAGCCTAGACCTTTTTAATTAAAATGAAATGTCTTAAGGTCAGTGATGAAAATATTTGAACTGAGAAATGTACTTACTGTTTTAGTAATGATAAATTTAAAGAAATGAATCTTTACATTTCAACTATCTTCATCTGTTTGGGCAT